>NW_027456721.1:69053-155785 GCF_040206685.1 Ascaphus truei | reverse complement strand
CCCCACCCCTCCCCTCTCTCCCCCCACCCCTCCCCTCTCTCCCCCCCCATCCCTCCCCTCTCTCCCCCCCCACACCTCCCCTCTCTCCCCCCCACCCTCTCCCCCACCCTCCCCTCTCTCCCCCCCACCCCTCCCCTCCCCTCTCTCCCCCCCCACCCCTCCCCTCTCTCCCCCCACCCCTCCCCTCTCTCCCCCCACCCCTCCCCTCTCTCCCCCCACCCCTCCCTCTCTCCCCCCCCCACCCCTCCCCTCCCCTCTCTCCCCCCCACCCCTCCCCTCTCTCCCCCCCACCCCTCCCCTCCCACCCTCCCCTTTCTCCTCCCCCACCCCTCCCTCTCTCCCCCCCTCACCCCTTCCCTCTCTCCCCCCCACCTCTCCCCTCTCTCCCCCCCACCTCTCCCCTCTCTCCCCCCCACCCCTCTCTCTCCCCCCCCACCCCTCCCCTCTCTCTCCCCCACACACATCCCCTCTCCCCCCCACCCCTCCCCTCTCTCCCCCCCCCTCTCTCTCCCCCCCACCCCTCTCTCTCCCCCCCACCCTCCCCTCTCTCCCCCCCCACCCCTCTCTCTCCCCCCCCACCCCTCCCCTCTCTCCCCCCACACCTCCTCTCTCCCCCCCACACCTCCTCTCTCCCCCCCCACCCCTCCCCTCTCCCCCCCCACCCCTCCCCTCTCTCCCCCCCCACCCCTCCCCTCTCTCCCCCCACCCCTCCCCTCTCTCCCCCCCCACCCCTCCCCTCTCTCCCCCCCCACCCCTCCCCTCTCTCCCCCACCCCTCCCCTCTCTCTCTCCTCCTCCCATCTCTCTCCGCCCCTTCCCCTCTCTCCCCCTCCCCAATCTCTCACCCCCTCCCCAATCTCTCCCCCTCCCTCTCTCTCCTCCCCCCTCTGGAGGAGGACTTGGATGGGTAGTGTCAGCATGACGATATACATATGTGCAGCTAAACGTACACGTATCAGCCGCTCCCATAACCCACAGCGGCCCCTGTGAGTGTGACTGGGATCACAGATAAGGCTTATCTGAATACACACCTCTGTAACCAAGCATCCACCTTTAAGACACACCTGCTTAAAGAAGCATATGAGTAGCTCCGTGGCTAATACTATACACATGATACATAAACCTTGGCCCCCGCAGACGCACTTACCAGAACGCCCTCCACTGTCTCTGTACTTCCTACCTATTAGATTGTAAGCTCCTCGGAGCAGGGACTCCTCTTCCTAAATGTCACTTTTATGCCTGAAGCGCTTCTCCCCTTTATGTATTATTTGTTATTTATATGATTGTCACGTGTATTACGGCTGTGACGTGCTATGTACATTAATGGCGCTATAGAAATAAAGACACATAATTAACATACAGGCGCAGACTTTTGCAGGAGAAACCCCTTATCAGAGATATAACATAAACCAGATATAGAAACAACGAAGGGATAGGGAGTGATCACAGGACCATACCAATTGTATAATGTAATCAATTATTTAAGTGAGGTAATCAAAAAGATGGGTGCAAACTGTGAACTGAAAAGTGAATCAGAAAAGGGAAGGGAAACACAAAATGGATGTGCACCCTAAAAGAATTCACTTATATGCACACCAAACTAATGTAAAAATTAACTTTTAATAAGTATCTTAAAACATATATTACCTAAGTAATGTGCAATGTGGATTAAAAATATATTAAATCAGACATATCTGGCATCCGTGTCTTTAATTATTAGGTCGTGCTGTCCCAGATATCCACTTAGTGTTGATGGGATACAAAAGACAGAGGATGCTAAGAGTCAGGGTGTTAACCCCTCTGGAGCAACGATGAGACCCAGTAGTGATAATATATAATTGTTCACAGATAGAGCTTCCTTGCTAGTTAGACCAGTGCTACGCACTGCAATAGAGGCGTTGGTGTATTGAAGTGCAAGTGCCTGAATAGTGAAGTTAACATATACAGTGTAATGATAATACAGACACTGCAACATACAACCACCAGACTCAGCAGTGCTGGAGTAAATAGCACAAAGATAATTGTGAAGGCACCTCTCATAGAGTGCAAGGAAAGCAAGCACACAAACTGTGAAAATAAATAAATAGATAAACAACTATCTGCTAGGGTCTACAAAGTTAGAACCAGGAGACTACAGACACTGCATTAAAACAGCTCCAAGTAGGAGACTGACAACATTGCGCGTCCAACGCGCGTTTCCTCCAGCAAAGGAGCTTCTTCAGGGACAAATTTTACTGGGGGAGAGAGGTCTGAACCCTTTTATACACACTCAATACCCTAATTACAGACTCAATTGCTGTCAGCTGTTAGCACATGCGCACTGATCTCACTTCCAGACTGATTCAGCAAAGTACTCAAACACCAATAAATAAATTATCAGAGAGAATTCCAAGACTTGTACCTTTATTTTGGCATATTCCCAACATAAACCGGCTGTTCGCAAGGTTTTTAAAGCTATAAACTATGATCGCCATATTAAGTGTCTCATGCGCATGTGCAGGGACTTAAACAGTATTTTCTTCTAAGTCCGTGTACGGCGCGCATGCGCGGGGACTTTGGCTATATTTAGATACTTTTGTCTCCATTACGCATGCGTGAGGGCATAGGTCGTATTTCTATATTTGTGCCACGACATGGCGCAATATGTACATTGCCACCGCGCATGCACAAAAACTTAGAGTTATAGACACTTAGAATTTATTTCGGCGATCTTTGTATAATGCGCATGCGTGGGCACTTAGAAATTTTCCGCGATTCTTGTTAATTTCTACAGCGCATGCCCGGGGACTTTGAAATTATGTCAAAATACCCTCCATCATAGTGCGCATGCGTTGGGACTTAGAAATAATTCCGGACGATTGCATACACCGCTAATGCGATCTGCACATGCGTAAGAACTTATAATTTATTTCCACGATTTTTGTGTACTGCGCATGCGTGGGCACTTAGAAATTTTTCGCGATTCTTAGTAATTCCTATAGCGCATGCCCGGGGACTTAGGAATTATGTCAGAAACTGCCCAAGTATGTTTTTTACACATGGAAATTCAAGGTTTCATGAATAAAATTATAATTGAATGCATAAAAGGGGGCACTGAGTGTGAATAAAGGGTAAGGGTGTACAGAACCTATGTTACACGTATTGTGGTGGTTGACAATGCAAATAAAATTATTTGCAATCCCCCATATGTGTAAAACACAATGTGTCAACTTTCAATGCGGTGTTGGATAAATCAATTAAACAGTTGAAAAAGTATGACTGTATATGTGTCTGTAATTTATTATTCTTGCTCGTTATATATAACACATATACACACATTACACAGATACTGAACCCACTGCTGGGTTTAGAACTTAAGTATTATAGTCACTAGTCTAAATAATAATACTATAATTTATTTAATATTTACAATACCAGGGCTGGAAATTGTCATAGTGGACAATGAAAATGACATAGCTGGATATCAGAGAGACAAGTAAAATGTATATACATAATGTGAATAGATGGCAGGATACATATGTTTGACCAAAAAGTCCCTTGCTTAGATGAAGGGCGTGAAAGTGAACCCCTCATTAAGACATATTTACAAGCTAAAAACTAGGAGCCCAAATGGTCTTAATGAGGGGTTCACTTTCCAGCAGTGGGTTCAGTATCTGTGTAATGTGTGTATATGTGTTATATATAACGAGCAAGAATAATAAATTACAGACACATATACAGTCATACTTTTTCAACTGTTTAATTGATTTATCCAACACCGCATTGAAAGTTGACACATTGTGTTTTACACATATGGGGGATTGCAAATAATTTTATTTGCATTGTCAACCACCACAATACGTGTAACATAGGTTCTGTACACCCTTACCCTTTATTCACACTCAGTGCCCCCTTTTATGCATTCAATTATAATTTTATTCATGAAACCTTGAATTTCCATGTGTAAAAAACATACTTGGGCAGTTTCTGACATAATTCCTAAGTCCCCGGGCATGCGCTATAGGAATTACTAAGAATCGCGAAAAATTTCTAAGTGCCCACGCATGCGCAGTACACAAAAATCGTGGAAATAAATTATAAGTTCTTACGCATGTGCAGATCGCATTAGCGGTGTATGCAATCGTCCGGAATTATTTCTAAGTCCCAACGCATGCGCACTATGATGGAGGGTATTTTGACATAATTTCAAAGTCCCCGGGCATGCGCTGTAGAAATTAACAAGAATCGCGGAAAATTTCTAAGTGCCCACGCATGCGCATTATACAAAGATCGCCGAAATAAATTCTAAGTGTCTATAACTCTAAGTTTTTGTGCATGCGCGGTGGCAATGTACATATTGCGCCATGTCGTGGCACAAATATAGAAATACGACCTATGCCCTCACGCATGCGTAATGGAGACAAAAGTATCTAAATATAGCCAAAGTCCCCGCGCATGCGCGCCGTACACGGACTTAGAAGAAAATACTGTTTAAGTCCCTGCACATGCGCATGAGACACTTAATATGGCGATCATAGTTTATAGCTTTAAAAACCTTGCGAACAGCCGGTTTATGTTGGGAATATGCCAAAATAAAGGTACAAGTCTTGGAATTCTCTCTGATAATTTATTTATTGGTGTTTGAGTACTTTGCTGAATCAGTCTGGAAGTGAGATCAGTGCGCATGTGCTAACAGCTGACAGCAATTGAGTCTGTAATTAGGGTATTGAGTGTGTATAAAAGGGTTCAGACCTCTCTCCCCCAGTAAAATTTGTCCCTGAAGAAGCTCCTTTGCTGGAGGGAAACGCGCGTTGGACGCGCAATGTTGTCAGTCTCCTACTTGGAGCTGTTTTAATGCAGTGTCTGTAGTCTCCTGGTTCTAACTTTGTAGACCCTAGCAGATAGTTGTTTATCTATTTATTTATTTTCACAGTTTGTGTGCTTGCTTTCCTTGCACTCTATGAGAGGTGCCTTCACAATTATCTTTGTGCTATTTACTCCAGCACTGCTGAGTCTGGTGGTTGTATGTTGCAGTGTCTGTATTATCATTACACTGTATATGTTAACTTCACTATTCAGGCACTTGC
This sequence comes from Ascaphus truei, assembly GCF_040206685.1. Classification (NCBI taxonomy): domain Eukaryota; kingdom Metazoa; phylum Chordata; class Amphibia; order Anura; family Ascaphidae; genus Ascaphus; species Ascaphus truei. The sequence goes on along the minus strand of NW_027456721.1, from coordinate 150,720 downwards.
ACTTCAATACACCAACGCCTCTATTGCAGTGCGTAGCACTGGTCTAACTAGCAAGGAAGCTCTATCTGTGAACAATTATATATTATCACTACTGGGTCTCATCGTTGCTCCAGAGGGGTTAACACCCTGACTCTTAGCATCCTCTGTCTTTTGTATCCCATCAACACTAAGTGGATATCTGGGACAGCACGACCTAATAATTAAAGACACGGATGCCAGATGTCTGATTTAATATATTTTTAATCCACATTGCACATTACTTAGGTAATATATGTTTTAAGATACTTATTAAAAGTTAATTTTTACATTAGTTTGGTGTGCATATAAGTGAATTCTTTTAGGGTGCACATCCATTTTGTGTTTCCCTTCCCTTTTCTGATAACATAAACCAGACTGTCATTCTTTGTAGCAATAAAATAAACATATCAAACTGTTCTTTGCACATAAACACCTTGATACCGCAGTGTGTGCGCGCAGTGTTTGGCAGTGAAGGGGTTACATGGGTTTGCTGGGTAGTGGAGCTGGTCCCTGGGCTCCAGGTCGGTCCCAGTAATTCTCTATCTGCAGCCGGCGGCCGAGCTCTGCCTCTGATCTCCGTAATGCAGATTAAAACATTGCTCTGTGCTTCATTACCGGGCTGGGGTCTGATCAGCCACCTGTCACCCCGTGCGGGGGACACAAAAACTGTCTGTCTCTGTCCCCCACAACTCTGTGACTGTCCCTTCTCCCTCTCTCTGTCCCACACGACACACTGTGACTGTCCCTTCTCCCTCTCTCTGTCCCCCATGACACACTGTGACTGTCCCTTCTCCCTCTCTCTGTCCCACACAACACACTGTGACTGTCCCTTCTCCCTCTCTCTGTCCCCCACGACACACTGTGACTGTCCCTTCTCCCTCTCTCTGTCCCCCATGACACACTGTGACTGTCCCTTCTCCCTCTCTCTGTCCCACACGACACACTGTGACTGTCCCTTCTCCCACTCTCTGTCCCCCACGACACACTGTGACTGTCCCTTCTTCCCCTCTCTGTCCCCCACGACACACTGTGACTGTCCCTTCTCCCTCTCTCTGTCCCCCACGACACACTGTGACTGTCCCTTCTCTCTCTCTGTCCCCCATGACACACTGTGACTGTCCCTTCTCCCTCTCTCTGTCCCCCACGACACACTGTGACTGTCCCTTCTCCCTCTCTCTGTCCCACACGACACACTGTGACTGTCCCTTCTCCCACTCTCTGTCCCCCACGACACACTGTGACTGTCCCTTCTTCCCCTCTCTGTCCCCCACGACACACTGTGACTGTCCCTTCTCCCTCTCTCTGTCCCCCACGACACACTGTGACTGTCCCTTCTCCCTCTCTCTGTCCCACACGACACACTGTGACTGTCCCTTCTCCCACTCTCTGTCCCCCACGACACACTGTGACTGTCCCTTCTTCCCCTCTCTGTCCCCCACGACACACTGTGACTGTCCCTTCTCCCTCTCTCTGTCCCCCACGACACACTGTGACTGTCCCTTCTCTCTCTCTGTCCCCCATGACACACTGTGACTGTCCCTTCTCCCTCTCTCTGTCCCCCACGACACACTGTGACTGTCCCTTCTCTCTCTCTCTGTCCCCCACGACACACTGTGACTGTCCCTTCTCCCTCTCTCTGTCCCCCACGACACACTGTGACTGTCCCTTCTCCCTCTCTCTGTCCCCCACGACACACTGTGACTGTCCCTTCTCTCTCTCTGTCCCCCACGACACACTGTGACTGTCCCTTCTCCCTCTCTCTGTCCCCCACGACACACTGTGACTGTCCTTTCTCCCTCTCTCTGTCCCCCACGACACACTGTGACTGTCCCTTCTCCCTCTCTGTCCCCCATGACACACTGTGACTGTCCCTTCTCCCTCTCTGTCCCCCATGACACACTGTGACTGTCCCTTCTCCCTCTCTCTGTCCCCCATGACACACTGTGACTGTCCCTTCTCCCTCTCTCTGTCCCACACGACACACTGTGACTGTCCCTTCTCCCACTCTCTGTCCCCCACGACACACTGTGACTGTCCCTTCTTCCTCTCTGTGTCCCCCACGACACACTGTGACTGTCCCTTCTCCCTCTCTCTGTCCCCCACGACACACTGTGACTGTCCCTTCTCTCTCTCTGTCCCCCACGACACACTGTGACTGTCCCTTCTCCCTCTCTCTGTCCCCCACGACACACTGTGACTGTCCCTTCTCTCTCTCTGTCCCCCACGACACACTGTGACTGTCCCTTCTCCCTCTCTCTGTCCCCCACGACACACTGTGACTGTCCCTTCTCCCTCTCTGTCCCCCACGACACACTGTGACTGTCCCTTCTCTCTCTCTGTCCCCCACGACACACTGTGACTGTCCCTTCTCCCTCTCTCTGTCCCCCACGACACACTGTGACTGTCCCTTCTCTCTCTCTGTCCCCCACGACACACTGTGACTGTCCCTTCTCCCTCTCTCTGTCCCCCACGACACACTGTGACTGTCCCTTCTCCCTCTCTCTGTCCCACACGACACACTGTGACTGTCCCTTCTCCCTCTCTGTCCCCCATGACACACTGTGACTGTCCCTTCTCCCTCTCTCTGTCCCCCACGACACACTGTGACTGTCCCTTCTCCCGCTCTCTGTCCCCCACGACACACTGTGACTGTCCCTTCTCCCTCTCTGTCCCCCATGACACACTGTGACTGTCCCTTCTCCCTCTCTGTCCCCCATGACACACTGTGACTGTCCCTTCTCCCTCTCTCTGTCCCCCACGACACACTGTGACTGTCCCTTCTCCCTCTCTGTCCCCCACGACACACTGTGACTGTCCCTTCTCCCTCTCTCTGTGCCCCACGACACAGTGACTGTCTCTTCTCCCTCTATCTGTCCCCCACGACACACTGTGACTGTCCCTTCTCCCTCTCTCTGTCCCCCACGACACAGTGACTGTCTCTTCTCCCTCTATCTGTCCCCCACGACACACTGTGACTGTCCCTTCTCCCTCTCTCTGTCCCCCACGACACACTGTGACTGTCCCTTCTCCCTCTCTCTGTCCCACACGACACACTGTGACTGTCCCTTCTCCCTCTCTGTCCCCCATGACACACTGTGACTGTCCCTTCTCCCTCTCTCTGTCCCCCACGACACACTGTGACTGTCCCTTCTCCCGCTCTCTGTCCCCCACGACACACTGTGACTGTCCCTTCTCCCTCTCTGTCCCCCATGACACACTGTGACTGTCCCTTCTCCCTCTCTGTCCCCCATGACACACTGTGACTGTCCCTTCTCCCTCTCTCTGTCCCCCACGACACACTGTGACTGTCCCTTCTCCCTCTCTGTCCCCCACGACACACTGTGACTGTCCCTTCTCCCTCTCTCTGTGCCCCACGACACAGTGACTGTCTCTTCTCCCTCTATCTGTCCCCCACGACACACTGTGACTGTCCCTTCTCCCTCTCTCTGTCCCCCACGACACAGTGACTGTCTCTTCTCCCTCTATCTGTCCCCCACGACACACTGTGACTGTCCCTTCTCCCTGTCCCTGTCTATGTCACTTTGTAGGGACACAGGTGCCTGACTTTCCAAGCTCTTCCCTGCACATCCAGATTGCTGGCGCTTGTTGGTAACGTAACTCCTACAGTGTCCTGTTGTGATTATTATAACAGAGCGTCATGCAGAAAGCAGGAGACGAGGGGAACAAGAGGCTCCTTGTGCAGCGTCTGATGTTAAAACACAGTATTTTGTGCACATAACAACCCACAGATCCTCAAACACAGAGCGTTCTCCCGGCAAATCCTGCTGTCTATTCTCACTGTCTCCCCTCCACCAGGCAGCACAGAGCTGCTTCCCAAAGGGTCTTATCAGAATTAAATGTGGTCTTCTAAAGTCTCTAAATGAGAGGTACTTAACAGCCATATTTATTTAGGTTTGGGGCTCATTGTTTAGGAATAAAATACAGTTTGAAAGAAATTCAGTAACTTAGAGAGGGGAAAACAGACCCCGTATTGTCCATTATCGGGAAGAACTAAAACACAAAACGTCCCTTTCCGGTCAGATCTGCCAAACGCGGCTCAGAGCCTGAGATGCACAAACAGCTAAAGGGAGGACCCCTGAACCAAAGAGCTTACTATCTAATTGTGGTAGCTGGGGCACATCTAGACAGAGTTCAAACCCGAACTTCCAGGTCATAGGGCAGCACATTAACCCCTTCACTTCCAGGGGGGCCCCGCGACACATTGTTCTTGGTTATAAGATGATCCTATTGAACTTAGGGGGCAGATGATGTGTGTCAAGGGGTGATCCTGACTTGTAACTGGGTCATTCCGTTACTGTGTATATATCACCTCTACTGTGTATATATATCCTCTCTACTGTGTATATATCCCCCTAATGTGTATACATCACCTCTACTGTGTGTATACCTCCCCTACTGTGTATATATCCCCCTTATGTGTATATATCCCCTCTACTGTGTATATATCCCCCTTATGTGTATATATCCCCTCTACTGTGTATATATATATATCCCCTCTACTGTGTATATATCCCCCCTACTGTGTATATATCCCCCCTAATGTGTATATATCCCCTCTACTGTGTATATATCCCCCCTGTGTATATATCCCCCCTACTGTGTATATATCCCCCCTACTGTGTATATATCCCCCCTAATGTGTATATATCCCCTCTACTGTGTATATATCCCCCCTGTGTATATATCCCCCCTACTGTGTATATATCCCCTCTACTGTGTATATATCCCCCTTATGTGTATATATCCCCTCTACTGTGTATATATATATCCCCTCTACTGTGTATATATCCGACCTACTGTGTATATATCCCCCCTAATGTGTATATGTCCTGGAACCAGATTCCATATTCTCTGTCTCCCTTTGCAGCTCATGGGATTCATGTCTCCCTAGTTTAGCTGCCTGTTAATTTCCCTATACCAGCAGCTTGCTGCATGTGAAAGGGCAACATTATTGTTACATGTTGGTTACACAGCCTGTGTTGGTTGCCTGCAATCTCCTATTCCATTTGCTGAGAGTGGGCTATTCCTACCCCCCTGTCCTTGCTGATAGTTAGTATAGTCTCACCTCCCATCTAGTGTGACCCTTGCCCCTCACTTCCTTTTCACCCTGGACTCTGAGTGAGTACCTGCCTGCTATTTGCCCCAGCGAGGCCTTTCTGTTTTACACTGCCTTATCCTTGATACACTGCACTTCAGACAGAGAAGCCCTCTCTACCCACACTACATCTGCAAGCACCTTTCTTCCTGTGATTTTTCCTCAATATAACTAAGAAAGACTAAAGGACTTGTTGTGCTTTGGAAGAGGGAAGGCATGAGTTAAGCTAACTGGAATCATTCATACATCATTCGTGACCCTGGTTCCAGGAAAGTATATATCCCCCCTACTGTGTATATATCCCCCCTACTGTGTATATATCCCCCCATATGTGTATATATCCCCCTACTGTGTATATATCCCCCCTACTGTGTATATATATCCCCCCTACTGTGTATATATATCCCCCTACTGTGTATATATCCCCCCTAATGTGTATATATCCCCCCTACTGTGTATATATATCCCCCCCTACTGTGTATATACCCCCCTACTGTGTATATATCCCCCCTACTGTGTATATATCGCCCCATACTGTGTATATATCCCCTCTACTATGTATATATCCCCCCTAATGTGTATATATCCCCTCTACTGTGTATAGATCCCCCTACTGTGTATATATCCCCCATACTGTGAATATATCCCCCTAATGTGTATATATCCCCTCTACTATGTATATATCCCCTCTACTATGTATATATCCCCTCTACTATGTATATTTCCCCCCTAATGTGTATATATCCCATCTACTGTGTATATATCCCCTCTACTGTGTATATATCACCCCATACTGTGTATATATATCCCCCCTACTGTGTATATATCCCCTCTACTGTGTATATATCGCCCCATACTGTGTATATATATCCCCCTACTGTGTATATATCGCCCCATACTGTGTATATACCCCCCCTACTGTGTATATATCCCCATACTGTGTATATATATCCCCCATACTGTGTATATATATCCCCCCTACTGTGTATATATATCCCCCCTACTGTGTATATATATCCCCCCTACTGTGTATATATATCCCCCCTACTGTGTATATATCCCCTCTACTGTGTATATATATCCCCCCTACTGTGTATATATATCCCCCCTACTGTGTATATATCCCCTCTACTGTGTATATATATCCCCCCTACTGTGTATATATCCCCTCTACTGTGTATATATCGCCCCATACTGTGTATATATCCCCCCTAATGTGTATATATCCCCCCTACTGTGTATATATATCCCCCCTACTGTGTATATACCCCCCTACTGTGTATATATCCCCATACTGTGTATATATATCCCCCATACTGTGTATATACCCCCCTACTGTGTGCGGCTGCAGCAGGACTGGGAGCGCCTGGACCGGCATCTCTATGTGCAGGTAACCGGGGCGGCTGTTCACAGGAGTTGAGCTTTCCTAGTACCTGCATTCAGGTGTCCTGTGCTGATACAGTACCTGCGTTCAGGTGTCCTGTGCTGATACCTGCGTTCAGGTGCCCTGTGCTGATACAGTACCTGCATTCAGGTGTCCTGTGCTGATACCTGCGTTCAGGTGTCCTGTGCTGATACCTGCGTTCATGTGTCCTGTGCTGATACCTGCGTTCAGGTGTCCTGTACTGATACAGTACCTGCGTTCAGGTGTCCTGTGCTGATACCTGCGTTCAGGTGTCCTGTGCTGATACCTGCGTTCAGGTGTCCTGTGCTGATACCTGCGTTCAGGTGTCCTGTGCTGATACCTGCGTTCAGGTGTCCTGTGCTGATTCCTGCGTTCAGGTGTCCTGTGCTGATACCTGCGTTCAGGTGTCCTGTGCTGATACCTGCGTTCAGGTGTCCTGTGCTGATACCTGCGTTCAGGTGTCCTGTGCTGATACCTGCGTTCAGGTGTCCTGTGCTGATACCTGCGTTCAGGTTTCCTGTGCTGATACCTGCGTTCAGGTGTCCTGTGCTGATACCTGCGTTCAGGTGTCCTGTGCTGATACCTGCGTTCAGGTGTCCTGTGCTGATACCTGCGTTCAGGTGTCCTGTGCTGATACCTGCGTTCATGTGTCCTGTGCTGATACCTGCGTTCAGGTGTCCTGTACTGATACAGTACCTGCGTTCAGGTGTCCTGTGCTGATACCTGCGTTCAGGTGTCCTGTGCTGATACCTGCGTTCAGGTGTCCTGTGCTGATACCTGCGTTCAGGTGTCCTGTGCTGATACCTGCGTTCAGGTGTCCTGTACTGATACAGTACCTGCGTTCAGGTGTCCTGTGCTGATACCTGCGTTCAGGTGTCCTGTGCTGATACCTGCGTTCAGGTGTCCTGTGCTGATACCTGCGTTCAGGTGTCCTGTGCTGATACCTGCGTTCAGGTGTCCTGTGCTGATACCTGCATTCAGGTGTCCTGTGCTGATACCTGCGTTCAGGTGTCCTGTGCTGATACCTGCGTTCAGGTGTCCTGTGCTGATACCTGCGTTCAGGTGTCCTGTACTGATACAGTACCTGCGTTCAGGTGTCCTGTGCTGATACAGTACCTGCGTTCAGGAGTCCTGTGCTGATACCTGCGTTCAGGTGCCCTGTGCTGATACCTGCGTTCAGGTGTCCTGTGCTGATACCTGCGTTCAGGTGTCCTGTGCTGATACCTGCGTTCAGGTGTCCTGTGCTGATACCTGCGTTCAGGGGTCCTGTGCTGATACCTGCGTTCAGGTGCCCTGTGCTGATACCTGCGTTCAGGTGCCCTGTGCTGATACCTGCGTTCAGGTGCCCTGTGCTGATACCTGCGTTCAGGTGCCCTGTGCTGATACCTGCGTTCAGGTGCCCTGTGCTGATACCTGCGTTCAGGTGCCCTGTGCTGATACCTGCGTTCAGGTGCCCTGTGCTGATACCTGCGTTCAGGTGTCCTGTGCTGATACCTGCGTTCAGGTGTCCTGTGCTGATACCTGCGTTCAGGTGTCCTGTGCTGATACCTGCGTTCAGGTGTCCTGTGCTGATACCTGCGTTCAGGTGTCCTGTGCTGATACCTGCGTTCAGGTGTCCTGTGCTGATACCTGCGTTCAGGTGTCCTGTGCTGATACCTGCGTTCAGGTGTCCTGTGCTGATACCTGCGTTCAGGTGTCCTGTGCTGATACCTGCGTTCAGGTGTCCTGTGCTGATACCTGCGTTCAGGTGTCCTGTGCTGATACCTGCGTTCAGGTGTCCTGTGCTGATACCTGCGTTCAGGTGTCCTGTGCTGATACCTGCGTTCAGGTGTCCTGTGCTGATTCCTGCGTTCAGGTGTCCTGTGCTGATACCTGCGTTCAGGTGTCCTGTGCTGATACCTGCGTTCAGGTGTCCTGTGCTGATACCTGCGTTCAGGTGTCCTGTGCTGATACCTGCGTTCAGGTGTCCTGTGCTGATACCTGCGTTCAGGTTTCCTGTGCTGATACCTGCGTTCAGGTGTCCTGTGCTGATACCTGCGTTCAGGTGTCCTGTGCTGATACCTGCGTTCAGGTGTCCTGTGCTGATACCTGCGTTCAGGTGTCCTGTGCTGATACCTGCGTTCATGTGTCCTGTGCTGATACCTGCGTTCAGGTGTCCTGTACTGATACAGTACCTGCGTTCAGGTGTCCTGTGCTGATACCTGCGTTCAGGTGTCCTGTGCTGATACCTGCGTTCAGGTGTCCTGTGCTGATACCTGCGTTCAGGTGTCCTGTGCTGATACCTGCGTTCAGGTGTCCTGTACTGATACAGTACCTGCGTTCAGGTGTCCTGTGCTGATACCTGCGTTCAGGTGTCCTGTGCTGATACCTGCGTTCAGGTGTCCTGTGCTGATACCTGCGTTCAGGTGTCCTGTGCTGATACCTGCGTTCAGGTGTCCTGTGCTGATACCTGCATTCAGGTGTCCTGTGCTGATACCTGCGTTCAGGTGTCCTGTGCTGATACCTGCGTTCAGGTGTCCTGTGCTGATACCTGCGTTCAGGTGTCCTGTACTGATACAGTACCTGCGTTCAGGTGTCCTGTGCTGATACAGTACCTGCGTTCAGGAGTCCTGTGCTGATACCTGCGTTCAGGTGCCCTGTGCTGATACCTGCGTTCAGGTGTCCTGTGCTGATACCTGCGTTCAGGTGTCCTGTGCTGATACCTGCGTTCAGGTGTCCTGTGCTGATACCTGCGTTCAGGGGTCCTGTGCTGATACCTGCGTTCAGGTGCCCTGTGCTGATACCTGCGTTCAGGTGCCCTGTGCTGATACCTGCGTTCAGGTGCCCTGTGCTGATACCTGCGTTCAGGTGCCCTGTGCTGATACCTGCGTTCAGGTGCCCTGTGCTGATACCTGCGTTCAGGTGCCCTGTGCTGATACCTGCGTTCAGGTGCCCTGTGCTGATACCTGCGTTCAGGTGTCCTGTGCTGATACCTGCGTTCAGGTGTCCTGTGCTGATACCTGCGTTCAGGTGTCCTGTGCTGATACCTGCGTTCAGGTGTCCTGTGCTGATACCTGCGTTCAGGTGTCCTGTGCTGATACCTGCGTTCAGGTGTCCTGTGCTAATACCTGCGTTCAGGTGTCCTGTACTGATACAGTACCTGCGTTCAGGTGTCCTGTGCTGATACAGTACCTGCGTTCAGGTGTCCTGTGCTGATACCTGCGTTCAGGTGTCCTGTGCTGATACCTGCACTCAGGTGCCCTGTGCTGATACCTGCGTTCAGGTGTCCTGTGCTGATACCTGCGTTCAGGTGTCCTGTGCTGATACCTGCGTTCAGGTGTCCTGTGCTGATACCTGCGTTCAGGTGTCCTGTGCTGATACCTGCGTTCAGGTTTCCTGTGCTGATACCTGCGTTCAGGTGTCCTGTGCTGATACCTGCACTCAGGTGCCCTGTGCTGATACCTGCGTTCAGGTGTCCTGTGCTGATACCTGCGTTCAGGTGTCCTGTGCTGATACCTGCGTTCAGGTGCCCTGTGCTGATACCTGCGTTCAGGTGTCCTGTGCTGATACCTGCGTTCAGGTGTCCTGTGCTGATACCTGCGTTCAGGTGTCCTGTGCTGATACCTGCATTCAGGTGTCCTGTGCTGATACCTGCGTTCAGGTGTCCTGTGCTGATACCTGCGTTCAGGTGTCCTGTACTGATACAGTACCTGCGTTCAGGTGTCCTGTGCTGATACAGTACCTGCGTTCAGGTGTCCTGTGCTGATACCTGCGTTCAGGTGCCCTGTGCTGATACCTGCGTTCAGGTGTCCTGTGCTGATACCTGCGTTCAGGTGTCCTGTGCTGATACCTGCGTTCAGGTGTCCTGTGCTGATACCTGCGTTCAGGTGCCCTGTGCTGATACCTGCGTTCAGGTGCCCTGTGCTGATACCTGCGTTCAGGTGCCCTGTGCTGATACCTGCGTTCAGGTGCCCTGTGCTGATACCTGCGTTCAGGTGCCCTGTGCTGATACCTGCGTTCAGGTGTCCTGTGCTGATACCTGCGTTCAGGTGTCCTGTGCTGATACCTGCGTTCAGGTGTCCTGTGCTGATACCTGCGTTCAGGTGTCCTGTGCTGATACCAACTTGCAATATTGAGGGACATTGGCAATCTTGAAAGGTGTTTAGAGCTCACTGAGCAGGCCCTTGCTTCGACTAGTGGTGCAGATGGTGGCGCTGTTAGTGAGGAGCAGGTAGGTAGCTTGGTTGCTGTTAGTGAGGAGCAGGTAGGTAGCTGGGTAACAGTTAGAAGGGGAAGCAGGGGCAATAGGAAGAGGCAAGACAGTTCTGAGCTGACACGTCCCAATAGATTTGCCGTGTTGAGTGAAGTTATTGGGAATGTAGGGGCAGAAATGGCAAGGCTGGGGGAGACTGATTCCTCTAGCAGCCAGGGGAATAGTTCCTCCAGCACAGTGGGGACTCGGGATGCCCAGATACAAACAAAGATTGTGGTGGTAGGGGACTCCATTATTAGGAAGGTAGATAGGACAATCTGTTGCCATGACTGCATGAACCGAACAGATTGTTGTCTCCTGATCGGATCGGGTAGACAGATTGTTGGGAGCGGCTGGGATTGACCAGGCGGTCTTGGTACATGTTGGCACCAATTTTATTTTTTGTATTTATAAAAATGTTTTAACAGGAAGTAATACATTGATAGTTGCCTCTGGTTTTCAAGTATGTCCTGGGCACAGAGTTATATAAATACATGGTTACATTAAAAGCACAGAGGTTAAACATTCAATTCACAGACATTTCATGGACAGATAGAGTTGGAAAACTGGGTACAGGGGATAAAGGGCGGGTGCTTTTCTGATTGAAATAGAGCAGCTTTAACATCACTTTAACATCACCAAACATCAGCGAATGGCAGCAAACGGCTCACACCCTTTGGCTGCCTTTCGGCTGTGCCAAAGGCCGTCCGCCTTCGGGGCAACGCAGATGTACACTGGGGTTGTTGAGTTTCAATGCAGCTGTGAACAGAAAGTTCTTTGTGCCCTCTTGGCCTATTAACATTCCAGTGGGTGGGGTTAATGTTCCACAAAGTACAAGCAAATGTGGGGAGCAGCTCTTGGGGAGCCCCATCAGGCTGTCTGCCTTTGGGGCAACGCAGATGTACACTGGCGTGGTTGATTTTCAATGCAGCAATAACAAAGTTAGAGTAAGATGGAGGGTCCAAAAAAATGATTTCAGGGATGTAGGCCAAAAGCTTAAGGCAAGGACCTCCAAGGTAGTATTTTCTGAAATACTACCAATGCCATGGCTAAGACAGTGGTGTAGGAAGGAGGGTTTGCTGTTTTTAAAGCACTGGGACTACTTTTCTGAGAGGTGCAATATCAATGAAGAGGGATCTTCTGTGCTAGGTAGGCTGACCATACGTCCCGTTTTTCCCTATTTCCCAACCGTCCCGTCTTTTTAATAAAAATTTAAATTTTGTCCCGTTTTGAGCGGCCCGCAATGGCCCCCTCCCCTTCCTGGTAGGGAAGGAGCGCGCTCCAACGGTGTGACACGCTCCCCTCCCTCCCCCCACCCGAGCCCACTTCAGCACATGTGGGACGCGCGCGTTCCCTCCCCTCCGAGCCCGCTCCTGTACATGTGGGACGCGCTCCCTCCTCTCCGAGCCCGCTCCTGCTGCTCCCCTGCTCCTGGCTCCCGCCGCCGCCACCACCATCTGGTAGAGGGGAGGGGGAAATCATGTGGGGAGGAGCTGGTCGAGAGAGGCACATGTGTGGGGTAAGCAGTTGAGGTGGGGAACATGTGGAGAGAGGCAGGTGGAGAGGAGTGTGTGGGGGGGGGAAAGAATCAGTTGAGGAGTGGAGCATGTGGGGGAGAAGGTGGTGGGGGCAGGAGCATGTAGGTGAGATGCAGGTGGAGAGGAGGGCGGGTGAGGGGGAGAAGCAAGTGAGGAGAGGAGCATGTGGAAAAGAAGCTGGTGAGGAGAGGGAGCATGTAGAATCCAGAAATATTCTGTTTATTGTGTTTACTTTATTGTACTAAGAAACTGAAAACAAGGATTAAAAAAAATTGCCATTTTTAAGATGTGTGGAAAAAATCGAGTTCTTGCAGTTTAATTTTCAGGACCCTAGCACTACATCACATAACGCTCCCAGATCAAAAGGGGTTTGTGCTTCCTTTTGATTTTAGGAGTTGTTTAAGTAATCCCATTTCTGTGATTGTTTAAAGCGGCGATCGGGTGTACCCCCCTGTAACAGGGGACTTATCCCTGTTCAGTAATGTTCCTTTAATCTAGCAGTGTGGTAGTTAATTACTAAACACCACCTGCCTGATTAGATTGTTTACAAAAAGCCTGCCTTTGAGACAGGAAGTGACTCTCTTTAGCTCTGACTGAGAGCTGAACTTTGGAGAGACAGAGCAGGGGTTCTTGAGTCCCAGGAGAGACTGACCAAAAGAAACCCAGATCTCTGGAGCTGACCAGTCTTGAGCTCTGCCAGCCACACAGCAGAGCTGATTGCAAGACACCAAATAAGACTTCTAAACCTGGATGCTGATATTTTTCTGTGCACACACGGGTGCGGTTCCAGGAGAGCAGAGAAGCTTACTCTACAGCAACTAAACAGATAAGACTTTCCTTATTAAGAGACTGCTTATATCTGCTTATTTTCATGTTATGTGTTTGGGCTGGGAGAAGCTTAACTAATGGAGATGTGAACTAATTGCAAGGATTTCACTAGAAATACTCCCAAGTGAATGGAAGCTTTGTTCCCCCCCTGTGTTTGGATAATTTCCTGATGAAAAGGAAAAGGCACAATAAAGCCTATTATAATTTCACATTATAAACGTCTCCAAATTGTGTACCTCTGTGAACGTCCGTCTACATTTGGTGTTTGAAGTGGGATAAGAGGTGTCTTTGTAGTTAAAAAGGACCGGAGATTTTTATGTGAATTTTTTTTTTATTTTTGCCTACAAACAGTCTGAAAAAAAAAACCTCATGCAGCAGAGATCGGAATTAAAGGGATACACACCACTGAAACTTACAAAAACCCAGAAGAGACTGCTGAAGTAGCTAAACCTTATTTTGCCTATCACAAAGTGTAATATGGTCATTGAAATAGGGGTCTTTGCCTTTCAGCCATAGTCAGGGTTCAAGAAGTGAGTCAGCCCTTGGAAAGGGATAGGTGTTTGTTGTTTTCAAAAGTTTCGCTGAAGCAGTGAATACAGATGGTGACCCACGAGTGGTACTGATTTTGCAGATAAAGGTTGCCACACCGCATAGGACTACCAGCTGTGAATGGAGTATATGCAGAAAAGTGTGAAAATTGATACATCTCCTGTGCTGAAGCAGGGGAATTTTTAGTAAACCAATGCTGAGTGTAAAATTGCCCTATAGGGGGAAAAAGTGATTTCTGAACTGTGTAAAAGGTTTTTTCAAAACCAATTGCTGAATGTTGAGTCACCCTGCCGGGAATGAAAGAAATAGTCCACTGCAAAGAATGTTTTTTTTCTGCAAGTAAAAAAAGTCTGCCTATATATATCTTGGGAGCAAAACCCAAAGTGTGAAGTGTGAATGCCATAATACCCAAAGATGAGACTGAAAATTACTGAACTCAGGCAGAAAACCAAATTCTGTTGCTGAAGCGGGGAGATTGCACCCTGAAAGAAAATGGTGTAAAGCAAATAGACTTTTTTTACCTAGCAACTGCACATCTTGTATACCTGATAAAAGAAAATGCATGCACAGTACTGCTGATATTGAAAAAAAAAAAATTATCCAAGAAAGAAAAGTCTACAGAGATGCCTGTGAGAGCTATGACCTCTACAAGCAAAATATGCCCATCTTTGGCCGTGGTAAGCCCGAGCTTCCCACAAACAGGGGAGGTATGTAACAGGGGACTTATCCCTGTTCAGTAATGTTCCTTTAATCTAGCAGTGTGGTAGTTAATTACTAAACACCACCTGCCTGATTAGATTGTTTACAAAAAGCCTGCCTTTGAGACAGGAAGTGACTCTTTAGCTCTGACTGAGAGCTGACCTTTGGAGAGACAGAGCAGAGGTTCTTGAGTCCCAGGAGAGACTGACCAAAAGAAACCCAGATCTCTGGAGCTGACCAGTCTTGAGCTCTGCCAGCCACACAGCAGAGCTGATTGCAAGACACCAAATAAGACTTCTAAACCTGGATGCTGATATTTTTCTGTGCACGCACGGGTGCGGTTCCAGGAGAGCAGAGAAGCTTACTCTACAGCAACTAAACAGATAAGATTTTCCATATTAAGAGATTGCTTATATCTTCTTATTTTCATGTTATGTGTTTGGGCTGGGAGAAGCTTAACTAATGGAGATGTGAACTAATTGCAAGGATTTCACTAGAAATACTCCCAAGTGAATGGAAGCTTTGTTCCCCCCCTGTGATTGGATAATTTCCTGATGAAAAGGAAAAGGCACAATAAAGCCTATTATAATTTCACATTATAAACGTCTCCAAATTGTGTACCTCTGTGAAAGTCCGTCTACACCCCCCAACCCACTCTACCCCACCCCCACCACCCCAGTGCACAAACTGATGGGACAGCATCATTCCATCCACTGAGAAGATCAGTTATTACTGGGTAACACATTTTTTTATTTTAAATTCAATTGAAAGTGGATCATTCCACAGTTTGATTTTTGGGGTTAAGTGACCTCATATTACTGATTATCACAAGGAGTGTGCCCCCATTCCGACTGCACTGAGCATTCTATGTGCTGAAGTAGGGGTTTCTTCATCGGGGGGGGGGGGTGGTGGAGAGGGGATATGTCCCGTTTTTGTCTAAATTAAATATGGTCAGCCTAGTGCTAGGGGGAGAATGTTAAAAGGTTGTAGGAGATTTTAAACTAGGATGGAGGGTAACGAAACAGATAATGAACTAAATAGAATAGAGGAGGATACAAGGTGGTATGGAGGTAGAATTGGGGCAAGTGCGAGTTTGACAAGCAGTGAGATACCCATAGTAAATACAGATAATACTAGAAAACTTCTAAAGACTAAACCAAGTGGGCGCAGAAAGGAAGGAGCAGATAAGATAATAGTACAGGCTGAAAAAGAACTTAAATGCATGCTTGCTAATGCAAGAAGCCTGACAGATAAAATGGGGGAGCTTGAATTAATAGCTGCAAGGTGGCAGTATGATATCATAGGCATTACTGAAACATGGTGGGATGAAACTCATGACTGGGCAGTTAATTTAAGGGGTTATTCCCTTTTGTGGAAGGATCGAGCAAATGGAAGAGGAAGTGGAGTATGTTTATATGTTAAACCGGATCTAAAACCTATTATAAGGGAAGATGTGTATGAAGGGAATGATGAAAATGTAGATACCTGTTACGCTGGTGCTGTCCCTAATACTGAGGTGAGGGACGTATATGAGCACGCACCCGCAGCAAAAGGAGCATGTCCGGAGTGTTGTGTTTTAGGCGTTGCCAGGCCAGGTGGTGTTAGCTTTAGCAATACTTGCCGGTACCGGTAAAGAAGTGCCGTCGTCGTTGCCGTTAGCCAAGGTCAGGGATTGTAGAATTCCGGAAGGTCGGTGTCCAAGCAGGGGTCGAGAGCCAGAGATTGAGGTCCGCCAAGCCAAGTCGTGACCTGAGTGAATAAAGAGAGAAAGTGGCAGCGTAGTGATCCACAAATGGAGACTATGTCGAGCGATGTGGGAATGGTACAGTAGGACAGGCATAATATAGTGAGGCTGGCGAATAGGAAGAGGGGGCAGACCTGGAGGAGTGCATGGAGCTGTCCAGGATAGGTCCCCTTGATTTATTTATTTATAAAATATTTTACCAGGAAGTAATACATTGAGAGTTACCTCTCGTTTTCAAGTATGTCCTGGGCACAGAGTAAAACAAAATGATACATGGTTACAAATACAGTTACATAAATGAGCAGGGTATACATTATATACAAGACATTGCATGCACAGTTAAAGATAATATATATTATGAGCGTATGAAACAGTTACAGACCAGGTTAAAGTGTGAGACAGCCTTAGATTTGAAAGAACTTAAGCTGGTGCTGGATTCTCTGGTAGGTTGTTCCAGTTTTGGGGTGCACGGAAGGAGAAGGAGGAGCGGCCGGATACTTTGTTGAGTCTTGGGACCATGAATAGTCTTTTGGAGTCTGATCTCAGGTGATTGGCAGGCAGGTGAGATAGTTTAATCTGAGGGGAAAGCCTGTTAGTCAATTGGGGGCGTGGTTTCACTGCTAGAGCAGTGAATAAATTATCTTCACCCGGCGCGCTGTTCACGCGCGCGCCCGGGACACATGGCAGCCGCATGAGGGAGAGGCGGCCGCGGAGCAGAGGCGGACCGCCGGAGGCGGCGGGGAACCCCCAGGGCAGTGCGAGGTGACCGGCGTCGGCGAGGGGGACGCACCACGGCAGCAGCAGGTAACGAAGGTGAGGAAGGGTCGCGCTGTGAGCGCCGCGATCCCCGAATCCTCACAGTACCTTGTGGATAAAAATTAGCAGTGGAGATAAAAGTAGCATGACTGTATTGGTATTGCTGATTTGTGTGGGAAGCTGATCGTAGCACTGAGATGGCATTGTGGGTGCGCTTATAGCAACGCACAGCTTGCTTGGTTGTGATGTAGAACCTATATCTGGATTGAATCACAGTAGCAGCTTCCTTCAACTTTTTTGTAGTATCTTTGCAGCAGACTCTTCCTAACATTTGACTGGAGTAAGATTACACACTGCTTCAAATGTTCATAATTCTTTCTTTGACGTTGCCTTCCCCATATGGATTGGAGAAGGCAGGCTGCTTTATTCTGGCTATTTATGCAACGCGTTTCCATTCCTCTGTAGGCAGCCTGTACGGTGAGCGCTGCAGAGCGTTTGCGCAGATATATTTCTCTCTCCAACCTTGCTTAGACAAGAGCTTTGTAGTACTTCTGAATTACTCTGCTGTTTTTCTCCCTTTTTCTTTTGTAACTTATGTTTTTCAAAAACTCAAAATAAAAAATAAGGCAAAGGATACAGAAATAGAGAAAAGGGGGCGGGGTGGGTAGGTACCACCTAATTAACATTGGTATCATAAAAGAAACAAAACTTTAGTTGCAGACAGAATATGTCCGGATCCGCCTGCTGACGGGGTTGGTCCGGTTCAGCCTAGGGATGGCGTTTTCCAGTAGTGCTTCATCTCTCCCTCGTTGAACCTATAGGGATGGCGTTTGCCTTGATCCTCCTGGGGACGGAGCTTGTCCTGAACCGCCTGTGGATGCAGTTTGCCCAGATCCACTTACAGAAGAAACAATTATTGATAATGTAAACATGGCCCAGGGAATGCCAGAAGACCCCTCAGAGGGAACCTCCTCAAATTTACTCCCAGCAGGGGAACAATCTTGGGAAATAGATATAACTCCTATTACCCCATATAACTTCTCCCTATACCTCCTATTTCCCCATATAACACCTCCCTATAACTCCTATTACCCCATATAACCGATCCCTATAACTCCTTATGCTACACATAATAAGTCTGACGGGTCCATTTTAATGCTTTCTCTGTGTCCTCCAATCTTTAATTTATGTAATTCCTCTCTAGTCTGGTAGAGAAACTTGTAAATCCTCGACACGGGCGTGACTGTTCTAATTCCTTTATTTTAGATGTAAGTTTACTTTGTTTAAGATTTTTAGCTTTTTTCCTGTATGAAGCTATTGAGATAAATTGCCCACTAATGGTGGCTTTATGAGCCTCCCAGAGGATGGACGGACTTTCGACTGAGCCTTTATTTAATCTGAAATAGTCTTCCAAAATATTCCCTACCTGTTCCTCAATCCTAGTCTGGTTCAGAAGCGACTCAGTTAGACGCCACTGGAACACCTTGGGTCTAGTGAAAGGGGTTTCAGGACCATTTCCACTGGGGCGTGGTCGGACCATGATATAGGGCCTGTACCTGCCTGGGCGACCCGATCCAAAGGATTCGCTGAGACAAATATATAATCAATTCTGGTATATATATATCGTGCGGGGGAGAGTAACATGTATAATCCCTTCGTTTTTTGCTCTTCATGCGCCAAGCGTCTTCCAGTGTAAAATCTGTTATCAGTTTCTTAAAATGTTTTGTTTTGCTGAAAACCTCACTCGCTATCTTATACCATGAAGATCTGTCCAAATCAGGGTTCAGAGTCATATTGAAATCACCCCCAAGTATTATGTTATCGGGTGGGGAACCCACAATTTCTTCTAAAAATTGATTTCAGAAAATCAATTTGTTGATCGTTCGGAGCATATATATTAACTAAGGTTAATCTAACCCCCGACAGAAGACCCCTCACCAAGATAAATCTCCCTTCCTTATCTCTTTTAATTTCTTCCGTTTGGAATGGGATGTCATGTTTTAACAAAATAGCTGCTCCTCTTTTCTTCTTGGAAAACGAAGAATAGTAAGCCAACGGGTAAGTGCCCCGAAAAGTGTTAGGAGGGTTCTGGGTGTTAAAATGGGTTTCCTGGAGAAATAGAATATCTGCCTGCATTTTCTTAAATTCTCTCAAAGCTAGTCTCCTCTTTTTATTTGAGTTTAGTCCCTTTACGTTTAAAGAGACTTCTTTAATGGGGAGTTGGGCAGTCATGGTTTACCAATTAAAACTCGCTCTACAGATAACGTGAGATGTAACCTGGACTTGAGAACTGACTGCGACCCACTTCGGTAGAGGGAAGACGTATCTTCCTCGGTGATCTGTGGTGGTAAAAATGAGGGAAACAGACAGAAAAAACAACCACACAGAGTATATGGGGGGAGGATATGGATCTAGCATCCATCCTAAAACCTGTTAACTGATGGTCCTTGTGTGGAACATAATAAAAGGCTACAATTTGCCCAAATGGGAGGTGGGGGGGAAGGGGCACAAGCCTCGAGGATTCAGGGGCACTCCGAACTCCGCTGAGGACTCTTGCTTTTCATTACTTCCAAACTTCTTAACCTTTAAACTCAAACCCCTTTCATAGCAACCGCAATAAAAAAAGAGGGAGGGGGAAATAACTGGGAGTATTTATTTATTTATAAAATGTGTTACCAGGAAGTAATACATTGAGAGTTACCTCTCGTTTTCACGTATGTTCTGGGCATAAAGTTAAAATGACAAATAATACATGGTTACAAATACAGTTACATAAGTGAACAGGGTATACATTATATACAATACATTGCATGCACAGTTAGAGAAGATGTATATTATAGGCTTATGTAACAGTTACAGACCAGATTAAAATGTGAGACAGCCTTAGTTTTGAAAGAAATTAAACTGGTGGTGGATGTGAGAGTCTCCGGTAGATTGTTCCAGTTTTGGGGTGCACGGTAAGAGAAGGAGGAGCGGACGGATACTTTGTTGAGCCTTGGGACCATGAACAGTCTTTTGGAGTCAGATCTCAGATGATAAGTGCTGTATGTGGTAGGGGTGAGGGGCTTGTTCAGGTAGACGGGTAGCTTGCCCAGAAAGTATTTGAAGGCAAGACAGGAAAGGTGAACTTTGCGCCTAGACTCAAGTGATGACCAATCACAGTGATTTGAGCATTACGCAGTGATGTGTGTTGTAGTTGCATTGGAGAACAAAACGGCATATTGAATTGTAGAGGGTGTCAAGTTTGCTAAGGTGGGTTTGGGGTGCTGAGCCATATACTATGTCTCCATAGTCGATAATTGGCATTAGCAACTGCTGTGCGATACGCTTTCTGACCAGCAGACTTAGGGAGGATTTGTTCCTGTAAAGTACCCCTAGTTTGGCATAGGTCTTGGTTGTCAGGGTATCAATGTGCATCCCGAATGTAAAATAGAAGTCAAACCATATGCCCAGGTATTTAAAACTTGTAACAGGAGTTAGGGTGGTTTTCCTGAAACCAGGGTCACGAATGATGTATGATTAGTTCCAGTAAGCTTAACTCATGTCTCACCTCTTCCAAAGCACAAACAAGTCCTTTTCTCTTTCTTAATTTTATTGAGGGAAAATCACAGGGAGATAGGTGCTTGTAGATGTAATGTAGGTAGAGAGTGCTTCTCTGTCTGAAGTGCGGTGTATCAAGGATGAGACAGTGTAAAACAAAAAGGCCTTGCTGGGGCAAATAGGCAGCTACTCACTCAGAGTCCAGGGTGAAAAGGGAAGTGAGGAGCAATGTGGGTAAAGGAATAGTCTAGGGACAGACTATCTGTGAACAAAACAGGGGGGAGGGCACACTAGCCCATTCTGGTAAGGATCTCAGAGGCTGCAGTAGCAACTCACTGATTACATGCCCAGAGGCAAGAAATGCAACATTGTTACATATCACACAGGCACAGTGTGTGTGTGCAAACTCCATGCAGCTGAAAATAACTGACAGGCAGAAGCTGCAAAGGAAAGAGGGGGGTGAAACAGGGATGTGATTCTTGTTCCATGACACTCCCCGTCTGGTATCTGGAGATACCACTATATTCTAGGTATATGTGGAAGATATGTGCAATATAACAACATAACAATGCAAAGATGATGTCCACATAACGATGGGATACCGGCCGGTACCCCCAGCTAGAAGTCCTTCGCCATCTCTGTAAGGGAAGTAGGCGGATGCACAGCTCTAGGTTAGCTTGATGCACCACAATGTCTTTGTGTAAAGGTCTCTTGCACTGTTTTCTTTCAACTTTGTGAGTGAACAGTCCCTTTGACTCTGTAGTTTTCTCTACAGAGTGCATCACCTCGGGGATGTGTCAGTCGTGCTAGTTTGTCACCCTATCACCTGGCGTTTGGCGGAAGGAGATGGCCTTTGGCTCCTTGCAGAAGCGGATCAATGCCCCTGGAAGACTGGTTGTCAAGTTTGGTCCAGTGAGTAGTGCCCCGTTTGGAGAGGCTTCCTGGTGCTGAGCATTGGAGCTGAACGTTACCCAAATCTGGCTGGGTTTCTGACGGTGGTGAACAGATGATGGGAGGTGCCGGCATTTTTTACCTTCAGTGAATGCGCTGGCTCTGCGTGTCCGCTAAGGAATCTCTTCCGAGTGAAGGCCACAATTTGATTCTTGGTCTCCGGCTCCCTTTGTGGTTGCGGCGGAGCGAAGTGAGCCTAGAGATGGCAGGTTCTCTATTGTTCGGGAGGCGTCTTTTTGGTGAATGGAATGGTAGCGGAGTCACCCAACTGCCTGGTCCGTCTTTGGAGAGCTCCTTGACTGTTAACCTCGGGAATCCTCTATCTTCCCTCGATGGTGTTTGCTTGTCGTCGTCCCTTGTTGTCTGGAACGCTGTGCACCGTAGGTCATCGGTGCATTCCTCTTGCACGAGAACATCTCCACGTAGTTTGGTGAAACGTTTTTGTGTCTCTTTGTTAACTGCCATCAGGGGGTTATTTTCTCCCTGGACGTAACGAAGAACAGTCTCTTTTGCCCTAGTAAATCCCTTTATGAAATGCCTCTGCGACTGTCTCTTTTTAGATGTGTGAGAGGACAGTCTTTTTGACACTGTGGCTTCACCTGTAGGGCGCAATCTTTTGCGGCTATGCCAGCCGTGACAGCTGGCTGCTTTGTCGCTTGATACTCTGTGGAGAGGAACAACTGTACGTCTTAGCCGTGCCATTGCTCGCGGGAGAATCGTCCGATTGTTTATTGTCTTTTGGACGATCCCTTTGTCGGTCACCTTTGGGAGGTTACTTTCTTCCTTCATTGGAGTCGACTCATCATCCTTGGTTGTCTGAACCACTAAGCATCCTAGGCCATTGTCACATCCCCCTGATGTGAGGATGTTTTTGTTGATCTCAGGGGTATGACCTTGTCTCTTCTCTTCACTTGGCCCTCCTGTCACTTGGAGATGGCCAAGACATGGTTCAGAGAGGGATGTGTGTCCACATTCTGTTAGCACAGTTCTGCGGGCGTCAACATAGTCTTGTCCGTGCTCTTTGTCAGTGCACGCGCTGCCCACTATCACCCATCCTAGGTCAAGTCTTTGGGCGTATGGTGCGTTGTGGGGTCCGTTATGCTGTTTACGGACTTTATGTACCCTTAAGATGTCCCTACCGAGCAGCAGCAAGATCTTGGCGCCTTGTTCTACCGGCGGGATGTAGTCGGCTATTCCTCTGAGGTGCGGGTGATGGCGTGCTACGTCTGGTGTGGGAATCTCGTCCCTGTTTGTGGCCATGTGGTTGCACTCGATGAGTGTGGGGAGAGCTATCTTCACTCTGTTATCCACTGAACGTATGACGTAACCGCTTGCTCTTCTCCCTGTTGACTCAGTTGACCCTGCACAGGTTCTGAGGGTGTAGGGTGAGGTATTGTCTTGTAAGTTGAATAAGTTGAAGAACTCCGTCTTCGCCAATGATCTGTTGCTTTGGTCGTCGAGGATTGCATACATCCGAATAACCTTCTCAGGTTGTCCCTGGGGGTGCACTGCGACAAGGCATATTTTGGAGCAGGACATTTTGTCGCTTTCTTTTCCACAAACCTCGGTGCGCTGAGATGTGATGGATGTTGGTTCTCCTTCCTCCCCGCCATGCTCCGCTACGGAGGATGGGTTGTTGAGTTGGTGGAGTGTCAGCGCCTCTGGATGTAAAGATGTTACGTGCTTGTCACTTTTGCACACTGTTCATTTGATTTCTTCTTTACAGTCTCTGGCTAGGTGAGTCGTGGAACCGCAGCACCTGAAGCAAACTCTGAATTCTCCAAGTAACCTCTTGCGTTCCTCTAGGGACTTCATCCTGAACCCAAAGCACTTGTTAAGTGGGTGTGGCTTCTTGTGTATGGGACATTCCCTGTTTGGGTCCCTTGGTTCCTCGTCTCCGGCGACCGACTGATCGGTAGTAGTTTGGGTCGTGGGAGGCACGTCCGTCCTGTGGACCGAGATGGGTGTTTGAGTGTTACCGTATCTCGCCACTGGTCTCTCATTCCTCAGGCTGCTTGCACTGTGTGTGGTTTGCGCACCCAAGATGAAACTGGGATCGTTCCTTGTCCTTGCCGCTTCGCGGATGAAGCTCAAGAAGAATGAGAATGGGGGGAAGGCGACTTGCTTCTCCCTTTTGTATTTGGAGCGTTGTGAAATCCACCTTTCTTGGAGGTTAAAGGGTAGCATCTCCAGGATGGGTCTCACTCCACGAGCTGAGTCTAGGACGTTGAGACCTGTAAGGGAATGGTCTTTTCTTGCAACCTCCAGCTCTTGCAGCAGGTCTCCGAGCTCTCGTAACTTCGAGTAGTCTCTAGCCGTGATCTTGGGAAAGCTGTCGACTCTTTTGAAGAGCGAATCCTCGACTGCTTCAGGGCTACCGTAGCACTCTTCTAGCCTTTCCCACACTAGGTCAAGACCTACTTGGGGGTGGTTCGCGTTTGCCGTCCGAAGCCTCGCGTGCTCCCTGGATTCGTTTCCCAGCCATTTGGATAGCAGGTTGAGCTCTTCCCTTGCTGAGAAGCCCAAGCTGTTGATTGTGTCCTTGAACGTGAACTTCCACGTTCGGTAGTTCTCAGGACGGTCGTCAAAGTTGATGAGTCCTGTTTGCACCAGGTCACGCCGGATCATGTACTTTGCTATGTCTGTCAGGCCTGAGGCATCGGCGTGTTGGTCACGTTCTGAGGTAGTTGCTGGGAGGGTCCGTGCGGTCGCCTCTTCCTTGGCGTGGACGCTTGATGGCTGCTGGTCAGTGTGAGGGGCTGTGTTCTCCAGTGTGGGTGTACCTGGATTGCGAGCCCGTTTTGGTGCATCCGTGTGCGCCCTGGCATGTGGATCACTTTTGCAGCTGTGGCTATCCCAGGCAGCATGTACCATTGACGGAGCAGCGTCTTCTCCTCGTGGACCTAGCAAGTCTTCGGTGTCTGTGGAGTCACTCCCTCCGTGTTGAAATGGCGTGCTGGTGTTTACAGTGAAGAGGCTCCTTACGTAGTCTTCAGTGCGTTGGATTGGATCCTCTGAGGCTATCCGTCTGTACGGTTGCTCCCCGCCGTCCTGTCTCGCAGCTGCTTCTAAGACTTCGGCTTGGGCTATGGCGGCAGCGGCGTCCTCTTCTTTGCTTAGAGCTTTTAGATCCGCGTCTAATTCGGCCTTTCTACGCGCAGCGGCGGTAGCGGTGGCATTGGCGGCGGCAGCAGCGGCGGCCTGCTCCTCCTCTTCTATGCGCTCTCTTTCTGCCCTTACGGCTGCCTCTCTCCGACCATATTCGGCCCTGTCACGTGCAGCCTCTGCGGTGGCTCGCGCCTTGGTAGCGCTGGCCACGTTAGATCGCGCTGATCTTGCTGACCTTGATGAATGCCTGGATGTGCTTGAGCGCTGTGATGCGGTTTCCAGCAAAAGGTCTTTCCTCTTACTCTCGGCTTCAGTGATAAAGGTTCGCACGCGGCTGTCACGTGTCAAGTCAATGTTATGCTGTAAGTCCCTTTCTTGCAAGCTTTCACCGGTGTTAGCCCTGGCCAGGTAAGTGACGAATGACTCTGACAGCTGTTGGTAGCGTGCATGATCTATCTTTAATTGAGTTATTGCCTGCTCGAGCTGTTGTACATAATTGCCAGTGCCGGCGACATTGCGTATCCCAAGTGTGGTTGTCTCCCAGGCCAACTCTAATTTAGCGCGGTGCGCTTCAATGTCAGTCTCATATTTTTCACGGGCCTTTTGTGTCAGTGTGACTGTCCGTTTAGGCCTTGCGTCTGCCTGTGCCTGTTGCAGTTGCGCAGCGGTCCCTGTGTCTGAGTGGTCACTCTCCTGCGTAATATCTGGTGAGGCTCTGAGTTCTGCCATGCTGTAGGTGTGTGTAGGCCTTTAGCCAGTGCGTGTGGCGTGCGGTCTTTTACCTGTGTCAGCGATGGGCGTCTGTCTCAGATGATGCCGAGCGGTGTCCTGCAGCGTTCAGCGTAGGGGTAGCTGTACTCACAGGTGTCCGGTGGCTCTGACCCGTGTCCTGGCGGGTGTCCGGTGGCGTGGCCCTTGGTGGCGCTGGCCGTGGGGATGTGCGCAGGGTAAGGTGAGATGGTAATCCCTCACTATGGAGCTGTGCAGAGGGTGAACTCAGACAGAGAAAGGCAATCAGGTTTTGTGTAAGAAGCACTGTCTGTCTGCAAAGCTGCTGCCTTGTGTGCAAAGTTGTTTGCTGGCTGTGACCAGTGTAAATCTGCTTGCTTGTTTGTAAGGCTGCAGGCTGTATGCAGTTTGCTGTATCAAGTTTGCTGCCCTTTCTGGCAGTGTAAAGCTGTTAGCTTGTCCTGGGGTGCAGAGACTATTCTGTATAGTATAAAGTCTATGAGTAGTAGCTCCTGTGTGATTCCCTAACACACGGTCTTTGTTTTACTTTCCTGAAACCAGGGTCACGAATGATGTATAATTAGTTCCAGTAAGCTTAACTCATGTCTCACCTCTTCCAAAGCACAAACAAGTCCTTTTCTCTTTCTTAATTTTATTGAGGGAAAATCACAGGGAGATAGGTGCTTGTAGATGTAATGTAGGTAGAGAGTGCTTCTCTGTCTGAAGTACGGTGTATCAAGGATGAGACAGTGTAAAACAAAAAGGCCTTGCTGGGGCAAATAGGCAGCTACTCACTCAGAATCCAGGGTGAAAAGGGAAGTGAGGAGCAATGTGGGTAAAAGGAATAGTCTTGGGACAGACTATCTGTGAACAAAACAGGGGGGAGGGCACACTAGCCCATTCTGGTAAGGATCTCAGAGGCTGCAGTAGCAACTCACTGATTACATGCCCAGAGGCAAGAAATGCAACATTGTTACATATCACACAGGCACAGTGTGTGTGTGCAAACTCCATGCAGCTGAAATAAGAACTGACAGGCAGAAGCTGCAAAGGAAAGAGGGGGTGAAACAGGGATGTGATTCTTGTTCCATGTCAGTGGTGTTAGCATTGGTTCTGATCTGGAGCTCAGTCACTGGATGCTTTAAAAATGTAGCCTTGGTCCAAAATACCATTGTTACAGTCTTGTCAGTGTTTAAAAACAGTTTGTTTTGAGAAATCCAGTTTTCGAGTCTCAAAAAAGTTTAGCATAAAATCTAAAATCGGAACTTTTCAAACCACAGTAATTTGAACAAAAACAACATTGAGGCTGAGAGGAAATCGTCTGTCTCTGAAATGTCTTATTCTCCCCCTAGGTCTAACGGGGCCTTGGGTGTCCTCAAGAATGTCAAACCTCGCCGGGGCAGCCAAAGCAAAAAATGAAAACCCTTAACCCAGTCAAGTCGGGAAAGCGAAGTCAGGGGTTTCTGAACGGCCTCGATTTCACTCTGCTGAGAAGCTTCCGGTGTTGTGCTTCGGGGAAGGTTGCGGTTTCGCCGACTGCTGGCCGTGTACACCCAGGACTTGTATGAAATTCTCCGCCTCTTGTGGAAATCTTTACGAGAATTGCTTCCCATCTTTGTTGATGTCCATGTTCCAAATTGACAAACGGGGTTCATTTGATTATAAGTTGTTTATTGCAAAGTATGATCATACTCATTCAAAAGTCTACAAGACTCTCTGCCAGGGAGTGTCCAAGCAGGCTCTTTTATACATTTTTGTTTCCTTTGTCTAAAATGTGTTACTAGGCAGATTATACTAACCACTCCTTAATTCTTAAACCAATCATCTTACAGCTCATTAAACCTAGTTAGAACTGGCCTCAAAACGTGTGGTAAGGTTGAGGTATAAAGCGGAACAGGATTTTTATTGGAAGACATCTATTAAAAGAATCATTGGGCTTAAAAGCAGATGAAATGTATGCACTTATCCATGGTTCTGGATCCCGTGAGTATGATGTCAGTTTTAAGAGACCTCAAATTTTGGATTATTTCTGGACAAGATATGAGAGTCTTAAAAACACTGAATTGTGGAAGTCCTTTGTAGCTATTCCTGTGACTAAACCGGAAATAAAGTCTGTTACAATTCTCTTCAGGCATGAATCAGTCCCAATATCAGATATTCTGATATGGCTTGGCAGACAATGTGAAGTACTGGCTTTACCTTCAAGACTCATGGACGAAGAGGACATCTGGATAGGAGGCTGGAAAGTACATGTCAGGCTTTGGTGACATGGCAATGTTACAAAACGTCTTCCCAACTCTTTCTTCATTGGAAGAGAAAAAGGAAACTGCTTTTACTATGGTCAGCCAACCTTGTGCCATAGATGTGGTTCAGACAGACGCTTAAGCATGTCTTGTGATGTTCTAAAATGCAACATGTGCCAGTCCTTGGGCCACGAGAGGGCAAGTTGTGCAAAGATCAAATTTAATTTATGTGATAAATTTGGACATTCCTATACGACTTGCGCAGAAGCATGGCATAATATTTCTAAAGTATGGGAGCAGGAAGTGGACTTTGAAGACAACGAAGCACTTTATGACCGAGTCCTGAAAGTTGCAGACAGAATATGTCCGGATTCGACTGCAGAAAGGCTTTGTTCGGTTGAGCCTAGGGATGGCGTTTGCCTTGATCCTCCTTGGGACAGAGCTTGTCCTGAACCGCCTGTGGATGGAGTTTGCCCAGATCCACTTACAGAAGAAACAATTATTGATAGTGTAAACATGGCCCAGGGAATGTCAGAAGACCCTTTAGAGGGAACCTCCTCAAATTTACTCCCAGCAGGGGAACAATCTGGGGATATAGATATAACTCCTCCTATTACCCCATATAACCCCTCCCTATAATTCCTATTACCCCATAAACCGCTCCCTATAACTCCTATTGCCCCATAAACCGCTCCCTATAGCTCCTATTGCCCCATATAACACCTCCCTATAACTCCTATTACCCCATATAACCGATCCCTATAACCAGTGTTCGACAAACCTATACATTTGCTCGCCCCGGGCGAGTGGATTTAACCCCCGGGCGAGTAAATATTGGCCCAAGCAGCACACGTTTGGTACTAGGTGGCGAGTAGATTTTTTTGTGTGGCGAGTAGATTTTTTGGTGATTTGTCAAGCACTGCCTATAACGCCTCCTATTACTCCATATTACCCCTCCCTATAACTCCTATTACTCCATATACCACCTCCATATAACTCCTCCTATTGACACTCCCCTGTCCCACCAAGGGACCACACAGGAGCAGGGCCGCCTGATACACCGATGCTGAGAGCTGGAAATGTCCCTTATAACATCAGTTTAACAGCAACACATGTAGAGGGTTTTTTCGTCTTGATACCCAGTCCCCAGGGTGTTGATGAATAAATCTGTCTGCCGGGGGTTATGGGGTTAAGAGGCAAGCTTCTCCAATATCTCTTAGGACAGGTACGCTCCCGCATATTTCATCGGAAGAGGAAAGCGTACTGGATCTCGAACTATAGATCAGGGCTGAGCAACTCCAGTCCTCAAAGGCCACCAACAGGTCAGGTTTTCAGGATATCCCTGCTTCCACACAGGTGGCTCAACCAGTGCACCACCTGGGCTGAAGCAGGGATATAATGAAAACCTGACCTGTTGGTGGCCCTTGAGGACTGGAGTTGCCCACCCCAAGCCCGGAAATAGATGCTTGTTGGGCAGTGAAGTGTTAAGGGAGCGGAAGGAGGCTTTTGCAGAAGTGAAGGGGTTAATTCATTCAGTTCTCAGGGGTTTGGGCTTTTTAGCTGCCTTTCAGCAGTTTACATAAAAACAAAGTTAATGAAATACTGGTACTGCCCTCACGGGTCACTGAGCCGCCAGCGCCAGGCCTTCAAGGTCACCCCAAGGTGAGACAACCAGGTTTATTTTATTGCTACATGCAAGATTATCAGGGACAGGCTCAGACAGTCCTGGGATTATATGTAATGTGACCTCCTGACTGCGGGGTATCAGGGACAGGCTCAGGCAGTCCTGGGATTATATGTAATGCAGGGTGACCTCCTGACTGCAGGGTATCAGGGACAGGCTCAGACAGTCCTGGGATTATATGTAATGTGACCTCCTGACTACAGGGTATCAGGGACAGGCTCACACAGTCCTGGGATTATATGTAATGAAGGGTATTTTTTATTTATAAAAAACAACATATTTACAAACATATCAATACAAAAGCAACAAACTTAAATTAAAATATACAATTTGTCCAGAATATTTACACTGTATACAGAAAATATTTCCACACTTATATCTGAACACCCGCCCATCTTCTCTCCCAGGACTTTGTATCCCACCTGCCTCTCTCCCCCTACTTTATTTTCTTTATCTGCTCTATAACCTGTTCCCCTGCACAGGTAACAGACACGAGATCCCGCTCTGCGGAGAGAAGACTGCGGGTGATCCACAACCTG
This sequence comes from Ascaphus truei, assembly GCF_040206685.1. Lineage (NCBI taxonomy): Eukaryota > Metazoa > Chordata > Amphibia > Anura > Ascaphidae > Ascaphus > Ascaphus truei. The sequence continues at coordinate 121,042 of NW_027456721.1, read as the reverse complement.
TATTTCACACGTGCATTGATTAACACCACTGTGCTACCGCTGTAACCCTGCAAGTGATCCCTAAACACACCGTACACCATCTCACAATAGCTTTAAATCTGGCATCCGTAATGAGGCGGCCATGCTTTCCCACATCTCCACTGCGTAGGGGCACTCCAGGAGGAGGTGCTCCATCGTCTCCAGGATCCCAGCACAGGAACCTCGGGGGCAGTTCCTGTCCGCTATGTTTTTATATTTTAAATTTGCTCTTACATAAAGACGCCCATGGAACGTCAACCAGACGGTATCCTAAACCCCAAGAGGGATCCTCGGGTCTAATAGATTCTGTAAGGCCTCTTTCTGGTCCTCTATATCACAGTGTTTCAGATCTAATTGTGAGACACATATTCTGCTCAATATTACCCAGTACAATTTTTTCCTGGGAACAGAAGTAATTTCCAGAGCAGTTATTTTACATATATTTAAGAATTTGTACATAATCCTCATATATTCTGGGATATATACATCTTTTACAATCATTCTTTTAACAGGTTTGCCATCTAGCCAGTTTTTAAGGGGGGACACCCACTTCCTAAAATATATATGCCAAAACTGGTCATCTCTGTTGAGAAAATTCTGCAAATTAAAACATACAAAAATGAGAGAAAAAAATAATACAGGGTTCCCCATTCCCAAACCGCCTTTCTCTCTCAGCAAATAAGTGATGTCTCGCTTTAACACGTTCAAACGATTTCCCCAGAGCAATTGGAAAAAAAGGCAATATAAAGTAACAGTAATTTCCGCAGGGGGAGGAAATACAAAACTTAAATACACAAAAATAGGTATCAAAAAGATCTTAATCATTTTAACTTTTTCTCTAAGAGAGAATTTCCACTTCTTCCACCGTTCTACCTTTACCTTACAGATGTTCCGTTTCTCCTTCCAGTTGTGAACACCAGAATTCTCTTTTCCAAAATAAATCCCTAAAACTTTAAAAGAGGCATTGTCTATCTGAATATCCTCAGGTAGACTAAGGGGGGTTTCCTCTTTTCCTAACCAGCAGGCCACAGACTTATCCCGATTCACCCGGGAGTTGGAAACATTTGAGTATTTATTTATTTCCTGGTTAATACCTTCAAATTAACTTTTTGAGGCAACATAAATACAAACGTCGCCTGCATACGCCTGGCACTTAACTCGCCCCTCGTGTTGGGAACCCTCACAGGGTACGGCTTGAATGTGACTGTTCTGCTCCAGGTGTCTTAAAAAGGGGTCTCTGGAGGAGATGTATAATAGACAGGGCTGCCCGCTGAGCCCCCTAACACCCGACTTTATGGGAAAAGATTCACCTACCCAGCCATTAATGACCGGTCTTCCATAAGCTCCTTCATACAGCAGAGCCAGTTTCTGCACAAAAGTATCTGGAAAACCCTATCTTTCCAGAGTTTTAAAAAGATAGACATGATCCACCCTATCGAAGGCTTTGGCCTGGTCAAGATTTAACAGGTACCCCGATAGACCTCCATTCCTGCCCATCTCAAACATCTCCCTGATGTTAATTAAGTTATTAGCGATGTTCCTTCCCTTAATGGCACAGGATTGGGAACTCGTTATCACCTTTTCAGCAATGTTACTCATCCGATTTATAAGGATCTTCGCTAAGATTTTATAATCATTGTTTAGTAAGGCTTTTGGTCGCCAACTTTTTAATTCTTTTGGATCCCCTTTCTTATATACTGTAATAAAGTTAAAAGGGATTCACGCTGAGAGTGAGAGAGGCCCCAGAGAGGAGTTATAACCTTTGGCCAATACTTCAGCTAAAACCTCACTGAAAACTTTATCAAATGCAGCAGTGATTCCATCTTTGCAGTGATTGGGGAGTCCAAGCCTATCACGTCATACTCCAGAAATTGATGGGATATTGATAGAATCCAGAGTAAATGCCAATTTTTACAGGATCATTGGGTTTTTTTTGCACCAAGACCCTGTACATCTTTTCGGCCACATATGACATTCTTTCTGTTTCTGGTTTTACAATTTTCATAAGGTTCTGGAGAATAGATCCCACAGCCACCAAAATCCTTTTAGTTTTTTAAAGAGGATAATCTTTCATATTGTAATAACCTCATACTTTCTTTAACACACCTATACTGCTCAGAATTCACTCTTTGGCCATTCTGCATTCCCGTATATAATTGCAGCAATTTAGAACGGAGGACCTGTCATGGAACAGAAATACCCATTTCTGCCTTCTTTGTTTCACCCCCCCCCCCCCCCCCGACCTTTCCTTGGCAGTTCTGCCTGCTAGCTGTACTTGGATGTTACTTTCCTTGCAGTTTCACTCCCAGTGCAGATGGAATGGATACATTATGTTGCCTTTTTTCCTTCCAGTCTGTCACACCCCTGGTTGCCCTGGCAACATCTCCAGTCCTCCAAGTTAATGGACTTTCCCATTCCCCCCTGTCCCTGCTGACAGTTAGTTTGGCCTGACCCCTATCCCTGTGTCACAAGCAGTACCCACTGTCTTTACTTCCTGACATTGGCAGAGTGAGTACATTTATGTTGCACCCCTATGGCAAGGCCAATTCTTTTCACCTGCCCTTAACTACAAAGCACCCACAGAGATACACCTTTCCAACACAAACATCTTATCCACAAGTGCCTGTTTTTATTGCTGCTTTCCTAAATAAAGTGAAGAAAATATACAGGACTTGTTGTGCTTTGGAAAGAGGGCTGAGTTGAAGCTAGCTGGGTTCATTCATATCCTAGACATGACCCTGGATCCAGAATAGGACCAAATACTTCTTATACCTCGTCTGGTTTGTTAGACCTGAAGCTTTCTTAGAAAGATTTTCTATGTCTGTTTTAGTGACCTCCCACCAATGCACTATATAGGGATACAGAATTTGGAACATGGAAGAGTTCAGCTTCCAAACACTGTGACCTGGAATCACAGAGGAGTCTAAGTGTAGAGTTATTTGTAGAATAGCATGATCAGAATATTCTACTTGTGATAATCTGCAGCTGGCAGTATTTACATTGCTCCTAACATACATCCTGTCTATTCTGGTTTTTCTCTCCCCACATACATATGTATATCCTGGATTATTTGGGTTATAAATCTATAAACATTGCTTAAATCAGCCTGTTTACACATATCATTTAGGAACACTATATCATATTCCAATACATCTCTACCACTGCCACGGTCTAGATTCGAGGTCACACAATTAAAATCACCCTCTAGAACGAGACATTTGGATGTAAATAAAAAAGGTTTAACCAAACCAAACAAATCCCTTCTTTGCTTTTTGGTTTGGTAGCCATACACATTAATTAATCTGTGCTTGACATTCTGGAATGACACATCTAGAATAAGACATCGGCCTGGGTTCTGGTCAATCACGTTTTCACACTGGAAGCCATATCCCTTGAATAGAAACCCCACCCCATCACACAGGTCAGGGCCGTAGGTCCAAAAAGATGCACTTGTCTATTCCGCAGAAACTGCTGAAATTTCCCTACGAGAAGAGAGTCTGGTTTCCTGCAGGAATAAAATGTCAAGGTCCTTGAAAGCGCTATATGCCAGCGATCGTCTCTTCCTGGTTTTTATTGAGTTGACATTTAAAGACCCTACTCTTAGAGGGGTGTGGGAGCGATGTGTCAATCTGAGAAGTTGTTGACCTCCACATGTCCTCTATTTGTGTTTCTTTTTTTTTTTTTCTCACATATTTGTTTATAATAATACTAGTTTGTTCTTGTATATTGAATTTCTCCAAATTTGAGGGGGGTACAGAAAAGAAGAGGGGAGAGAGGTGGGGGGAAGAAGAAGTATTGTTGCAACACTCTCGACGAGCGTTTATACAGCACCCACAGCAGCAAAGTGTGCCCGGCAGGCGGATTGTCAACGTAGCCGGGTCTGGGTTGGAGAGAGCGGGTTAGTCCTGATACTTGCCGAGGTCTTGGAATGGAGAGGTCAGAATAGTCAAAGTCCGTTAGCCGTGGTCTGGGGTTGGAGAGGTCCGCAGAGTCGAGGGTAAGCCAGGGTCAATATCCAGAGGGGTTCCAAGGTCAAGCCGGGTCGGTACACGAAGAGTCAAACTGCAAGAGAACACAGGACAAGGAGCAAGGCACGACAGACGCAGGAGCTCAAGGCTACAACGAGTTATGCTCAGCAAGGTAGGAAGGGAACTCCAGGGTATTTGTAGCACACAGGAACCAGTAGCAAGGAAGGCGGAGCGGAGGCAAGGATTGGCTGCAGGAGACAAGTGGGCTTGATGAGACTTGCCACGCAGCTGGGGAGTGGTGCACGTCAACACGTGCGCTCGCTGCGCACGAGAGAAGCGCAACGCGTCTGAGGGGGCGGAGCTAAGCTCCGTGGTACACCAGAAGAGCTGCGCGTGCGCTCTGTAAGCAGAGCGAGGGTGTGCGCATGCGCTGGTGCCAGAGTTGATGTCTGTGCTGTAACAGGTAAGGAGGGAAGACGTTGCAAAGGACGTGTTCCCCGATTCCTTACAAAACCATGGGTCTCTTGGTATCTCGACCCTGTAGTAGTCAAGATAAGCCTAAATACAGTATATAGTGAATTAAGGCGTTCTTTGACTTGGGTCATACAGTATGTCTAAAGTGCGGATCTGAAGGGTTTGTTTTATGTAGTCTCAACTTTTTCTAGTTGAGTTAGTCTATTTATATCTTGTATCTTTTGTTTCTTTTTCCAAGCCCCAATCGCTATTAGCTTTCCCCTGATAACAGCCTTGTGGGCGTCCCAGAGGGTCATTTGTGACACAGAATCAGTATCATTAATTTCTGTTTGTTGATGTATAAGTTATTGGGCCTGTTTTGTCTACTTTGGGGTTGAGAGGCATATTAAAGTCCCCTCCCAGTATTAATTTACCCTTTTTAAATTTGTCAACTTCGCTCATTAATTCTTTGAAGAATTTGAATTGATCTATGTTAGGGGCGTATATATTACCTAAGGTGACCTGCACCTTGTCTAGAAGTCCCGAAACCATTATATACCAGCCACCTCTATCCGCTTTGATCTTGTCTGGTTGGAAATTAAGTTTTTTGTGGAATAGTATCGCTACTCCACATTTTTTCGTTTTCGCTGAAGCCTGTATTATTGAGGGAAAATCTTTACTAACTAGTAATTTTTGATCTTTAGCAGGTGAGTTTCTTGGAGCATAGCGACCTCAGCTCCCAATCTTATCATTTCCATAATTACCAATCTATGCTTTTGGGGGTGTATTTAAACCCCTAACGTTTTGGGATACGATTTTCAGCCCCATTTAACTTCTTGGGTTAGGAATGTTAGTGTGTTGCATGCGTTTTTAAAATATGGATCATGTTGCAGAGGGTGACGGGAATTTAGGGACGGAGGGGGAGGAGAGGGGGAGGAAGGGGGGGGGGGAATCCCCAGACTGTCACCTTGAAGAACTGACCCAGGGCTAGTAGCCTCGAGGGGGGGACAGGAAGAAGGGTGCGAGGCTGGGATTGGGGGGCATAGATCTGTCTGTACCAGCATATTACTCACCACGTTACTGGGACCTCACACCCCCGCACTTACCCAGATCTGTCTTCGGCTGTGGCCTACTTGACAGATTTGTTTGCATTTCAGATGAGCTATATGTTTCTTTTCCAGCGCAGCAGTATACAACTTCTTTTATTCTGCACGAGTACCTTTCAGCTCATCTAACAACTGTAAAAGAGAACACTTCAAACATAATATTATTGTATTAAATAACATTTCAAACGTCATAAACCTTTTAACCGTCAAAATTACTGGCATTTTGACCTTCACAGAGCTTAAGGCTCTCAGCGTGTCTGAACTCTGTCGGCTGGCAGACGTTAATATACGAGAAACCTTCTCACATTGTTGATTTCACACCATTGAGAGTAGACACACACAGTCTCAGGGGACTTTGCCCAGTCCAGAAGGGGCCGACCCTGCTTGATTGTGCATCCTTTTGTCTCTGGCGACCGTCGCCCAGGCCGCCTGTGGGGGGGATGACACGTTCTGGGGTTTTTGACGGGGGCTGTCCGCTTGATTGCGGGCCGAGCAGTCCCAGATGTTGTAAGAAAATGTTCCCCTCCTCGTTTGTAGCGGCGGGTTTAGTTTGGCCGTTTCTTGTGACGATCACCCGGCAGGGGAAGCCCCATCTGTATCTTATTTGGTGTTGTATCAGAATGGCGGTAGTGTCAGCCAGGCTCCGTCTATTCTGTAGAGTCGCGTGTGCTAAATCTGAAAGATCTGTAAAATATGGTCTTTCATTGTTACCGGTGCAGTCTCTCTTGCAGCCTTCAAATGGCCTCTTTAGATTTACAGTATAGTAGTGAAGTCTGACCACCACATCTCTTGGCTTAGATGGGTCGGCATATCTTGACTTTAAGGCCCTGTGGGCTCTGTCCATCATCAGTTGGTTTCCGACGATCTGCGGTAACAGTTTTTGAAATAGACCGGTTAGATAGGAGTCTAATTTAGCTGCGTCTATTTCTTCTGGGATTTTCTTGATACGCAGGTTATTGCGGCGAGATCTGTTGTCGCTGTCTTCCACTTTTTCAAGCAGAGTAATTCCTGACCGGCCCCGTCTGGAATTGATGCACTTTCTCCAGGCTTCGTTCCACAGCATCGCTTCTTTCCCCCAATCCAGTCAGTTCTGTTTTGAACTTTTCCAGGGATCTGTCCAATTCTGTCTGAAAAGTCTCTTTTAATTCAGATTTAAGATCTTGCATCATGGAAAGCATGTCTTGCTTTGTCAGATATACGTGGAGTCTTCCCTCTCCATCCGCTTCTCGGTCCTTCTGGCCTCCTGGGGATCCGCCATATTGCGGTGCGGTAGCCGATGCTGGTTTCTTAAAGAAGCTGGAGGCTTGTTGAGCGTTCCCTCTGCGTGGTTTGGACGCCATCGCTCTGGTATAGGATGGGTCGGCTGTCAGGTTTATTTAATTCACATTTAGGGTTATTTTTGCGCTTTAATGTTTAGTGTTCTCAGGTTCTGGGTTGCGCAGTTGTCAGTGGGGCTCCACTATATGGCGGCTTTTTGTACCCCCTTTTTTTTGTTTGTTTTTTGTGAGGGGTCTTCACTGTTTTATGTGATGTGGTATAGGTTTTATTTTGGTCAGCTTATAGTTGTTTTGTGGGGGGTGATGTGATGTGAGGTCTGAGGTTTCCTCTGCTCTCCTCCACCCCTTCTCCCTCAATACCTCTCCTCTGGGTACCTCCCTCCCGTGCCTCTTGTTTTTTAAATTTTTTAATTTATTTTACCCAACTTAAGATTTTCTTTCTCCTGTTTCTGCTGGGGAGAGAAGATGGCGGCGGGCAAGATGGCCGCCTCGCCTCTCACTGTGCGCCCCTCTTGATAGCCCGGCCAGGTTAGGACAGAATTTCTTTGGGGTGCTTTTATTCCCTCAGTTTATTTATTTACTTTGTTGTGTTGTGCACCAGAGGGAACAGAACCTGCATCAAGGGTGATGGTGCTGTCTAAGAAGCAGCCCCCCCACCGCGGAATGTTCAGCAGCAAAGAGAGATGTCAAATCAAGATGGCTGCTCTCTCCTGATCTTCCCCCCGCAACCCAACAGCCGCGCTAGGGTAAGGCTCCAACCAGGCAGGACAGGGGGATTCCCCAGCGAAGCCTCCCCAGCCCTCAAAACCAGGTACAATTATTTATTTAGTGTTGCGTGCCGGGAGCGGGGAGGGAGCGGAGCCTGCAGTGTTGATGACGGGGCTGCCTCCGTCTTACCCCGCGGCTGTAGTGATCTTTATCTTTGAGCATCACCTGGGGGATCCGCTGCTCACTGCAGCTGTCTTGACACTCCGACCAGACCCCACCGGACTCCCGAAGCTCCGCTGTTGTTTTTTTTCTTCTAAGTGTACCACGCGGTCCCGGCGGCCATCTTCAAGTTTGGAGTGGTGGTCTGATCCCTGGTACCTATGGCTCAAAAGACCCTTTGAAGTGTCAGCAAAGTCTTTTTTGCAGCCAGGGATCTCGCCCCCGGCTGGCTGAGCTGCTTTCTAAATTTATTTTTAATCTTTTATCTATACTTTTCTTTTATTTCTTTATTCCTCTTTAAGGAGCAGAGGGGACCTGCGTCTTTCCCGCTCTCCGTCCAGGCCACCCCCCCCCATCCTTGGTTGTTTTTATAGGTGTGATATGCCTGTAGATTACGGTGTCTACCACTGCAGGGTTATGGGGAGGCTTCCAAGGGGATGGAATCTTTTGTTCACCAGAGGGGGATATTGGCTTGGTAAAGAGGAGGACGACCCTGGGAATGGAGGTTTTTTTTATAAATCCTCCAGGGCTGCCACACCTTCTGGAACTTTGAACATGAGTCCCTATGGATACGAGGTCGAAGAGTGGAGAGAGACGGGTCGTAGAGCTGCACAGCAGGCAGGAACAGGACTGAAACCAATCAGGCGACCAGAACTTGACAGGACGGAGCCTGCACAGATCATCACAATTGTGTGGGCAATCAAATTGTTCTGGTTCCTTCCAATGTCCTCCAAAGGTCTGTTCAGGAGACATGACCAGGGATCAAGGGGGAAAGAAAAGCCCAACACCCTCTCCAATAGTCTATGTACTTTTTCCATATCTCTACCACCCTAGGACGTGACCACTACAGATGTGGATGAATGGGGCCTGCTTGCCACAACCCTTAGGACATAAGGGGGACGTCCCCAGGAACATTTTTGTTAGATACCACCTGTACGGTACCTTCTATGCATTTTCTTTGGTTTGTGTACAGATGGAGCTTGTGGCATCCGCCTCGAAAATGTCACCCCAGATCTCAAGCTCTAAGACTTGATTAAGGTGTGCCTCCCATTGTGATATAAAGGGGAAATTGTCTGCTGGGGAAGTGAGAAATATTGAGGAGTAGAGGGTCGAGATTGACCCTTTTTGTAATGGGCATCAAGGCATAATGTCACGAAAAGAGTTTGAGGTGGAGGGAGACCTAACCACTGGGCAAATCCCTTTATCTGGAGATAGCTGTGACGTTGGGGGTAAATGCACTGTAACTGCTTTTAATAAAGGTCACGCCTGCCATTACCCCTACCTGTCAGTAATACTCCTGTATTATGTATAGGTATCTATGTTCTGTGTAGCCTGGTTCCAGCACCTCAGGGACCAGGGGTTAATGTTGTTCAGCTGGGAATGTTGCTAGTTCCCTGTGACCTTTTCCAGTAACTCTTTTTATGTTACTCTTTTAATGTTGCAGTTAAAACCACCAATCAGGGGCTGGGCCATATTAGAAGCACCTGCCAATCTCCCTCCGTAAATGTAGCCATGCTGTGCCATGGGGTATAACAGGTGGGGGGGGGGGGGGGGGAGGGAGGCTCCTGATTTAGAATCAGGATAACTGCTGTTCTATGTCAGTGTCCATTCCAGCGCCGGTGCCAGACCTGGAGTCCTGTTCCAGAGGACACTGCATGGGAGGAGAACAGGGGAAATCTCTATAGGGAGGTCCATGCGCCTAGTCCTGCAGGGTATATCCCAGTTACCCCAGTTGGGAAGGTGTGTTGTTTGACTATGAATAGTTGTGGATACTTTTGCCCAATAAATTAATTTGTATTACTCTGTTCTGTCTGGTGAATTGATCCCTGGTGTGATAGCCCTGGTCTCCCGTGACAATAGCGAAAAAGTCGGCTCCCTGGGGGACTGTGAGAATCCATGAGTACGGCACAAGGGAGGTTCATGGAGTTGTCCATAACATCTTTTATTCTATGAAACCCCACCACACTCTGAATGTGGAAAGGCTTAGACTCAGGGAAAAGTCTGGGGTTCAAAACATCGGGGGCATGGCAGATCTTTCAGAAGTAAGTTTGGACTTCTTTTTGTATCTGCGATCGTGGGCGATCGTGGGTAAGCAACGTTGTGACTTTCTTTGACAATGTTTTCGGTGACTACAAGAGTGTTCTGAGATCCAGGGGAACCAAGATGTCAGTTTCTAATTCTACCCATCTCTGAGAGCAAGGGTGCGCAAACTTTTCAGTCTGCGCCCCTCTGCCTGCTCTCCCCCCCTGCTTGCGACACCCCCTCCTTACCTTGTCTCCGGCGTCAAATGACGCCACGGTTTCACGTGACATCGCGTTACCATGGCAACATGATGTCACATGACCCCACAGCATCATCTGACTCTGCGTTGTCATGGCGATGCGTCGTCGCCGACGACAAGGTAAGGGAATTGGCAGAGGCCTCACGCGATCCCCCTGGCATTTAATTTAACTGCCTTGGGGAAGAGCACAGGGGCTCTTGTAACTGCCGCACCCCCCTGGGAAATCTTGCGCCCTCCCCCAATTTGCGCACCCATCTTAGAGGATGGATCTGAGTGCCAGGCTAGAATTTGGCTGAATTGCACTGGATTATAGTAAGAGAGGAGGCATGGACGTGCTAAACCCCCACTTAACCCGGACTGACATAAGATTGTCCTGGCCATCCTTGGTTTTTTATTTTGTTCCTTATAAAAGTTTTCATGCAGGATTGTATGTCTTGTTTGGCACTTGTATGGCATTCAGCGGAGCTGGGATGGGGAGAGTGTGGAAAAGAACAAGAATTCTTGGGAGAAGATTCATTTTAACTGCGTTGACTCTTCCAATCCAGGGGATACTGTATATAGACCATCCAGCAAGATCCCTTTTTAGATTTTTAATTGGGTGCAGGAAATTTACCCTGTATAGAGAAGTATAATCGTCTGTTAGTGCCAAGGTATTTCAAAGCTTCTCTGCACCATTTGAAATCGAAGTTACCGGAGATTCATTTGGTGCGTGCTTTAGACAGATTGTTATTCGGTGCCTCTGATTTGTTACCGTTTATCTTGAAGCTCGAGAGCCGACCAAAAGCCCAGAGCTCCTGAAATAGATTTGGCAATGATGTGAATGGTTTGAGTATAGTTATGAGTGTATCGTCAGCTAAACGTGAGCTCTTGTACTGTTTGCCTCGTATTGGTATGCCGTTAATGTTGGGATTGTCTCAATATGGCTGGGACGGGAGTGGATAACCAGGCTATATAATAAAGGTCAAGCCCGTTTTGGTTATCCCTGTTCTGTGTATAAGGGTCCAAGAGAGTTAGCTCTTGGGCCCAGTAACATTGTATTACTGCATTATACTGTCTGTAATATACCCATTTTTTGTGTTTTCTCCTTTCCGGGCGCGCAACCAAGCAGGGATCGCTAGGGGATGAGTTTCAAGGGGGATGGGGGGTTTGCAGAGGAACCATTGACAGAATGTGCCTACTGTAGGTAGTCGGGGTCCGGAGTTACTGGTTCCCTCATAAATGTACCCGGGAATCATGCCTGATTCTCGGATACTTGTAGGCACATTGTCCCGGCAATACCTCCCATTGAAAACATAAGTGCGACTCACCACTAGGGTACCCTGCTTCAGCACAGCCCAGGACGGAGAATGAGGCACAGGGATAAACATGTATTCCTGTAGCTGAGGGAATCCCTAGGTTAAGGGGGGTACCCCAGCTAGTGCCCAGGTGACCCACAACCAGTATATGGTTTGTGGGTGCCCAACAGTATATAAGGTTGGGGAGACTCTGAGTCCAAACTGAGTCAGAGGGAAAGTGTGTGGGGAATAAGGCGGCAGAAATAAAACTACAACATTTTTCCTTTTCTGTTCCCTGTACCCCAAGCCCTTCACCTACATAGCTGAAGGGATTCCCCGAGACTCAGAGTGTATTAAAGTATATTTAAATATGTTTCGGAACCGATGTCCACACAGGCAGCCTGTGCAAACCCATAGGCGCCGTGTAACGGGCTTGTCACTGTTTGAAAGAAACTGCCTCTAAATCCAGTAGTGTGCTGGTTTATTGCACACAGGCAATCAACCGGACTCCACCTGCCTGATTAGGACTCTTGGGAAAAGCCTGACATGAGAAACAGGAGAGAGATTCCTTATCTCACATTTGGGCTGACAGAAGGAGAGCAGAGAAGCAGAGAAGCCTGCACACAGACACTGTCTTGAGCACAAAGGCTGTGCTGAGATCAAGATACCCAGACACCTATATTTCCTGGACACAGAGGACACAGGAACCTGCCAGAGACTGACATGGAGGGCCACCTGCTTAAGGTACTTCCTGAGACTTTGGGGTGATAGGCCGGTAATGGGAATATCCCTCCAGTCCTGCAGATAGGGTCAGGGGAAGTAAGTTAGCCCTTACAAAGGGATAGGGGTTTGTTATTTTGTTGTTTTTATGTGTATTGCCGGGATAAAGGGACAGGCTCAATAAAGCGAAGATATAATTTCATCCTAAAACAGTCTCCATTTGCATATAGCTGCCCATATCTCTTACACACCAGTAGGTCTGCTGGACATCGGAGTTCAAAGCAGCCAGAGGATGCCCAGAGGTGTGAACAGCGTTTGGTTAGCGGAGAAAGGTGGAGTACTAGTTCTGCCAGACCTAGAGGCGCCTGCCCAGCATGTGGCATTGGGATAGCTGGCAGGCTTGCGCATGTCCCTTGGCTATTTCAAATTTCCCACTAACCCGGCTTTTCTACCCTGAAAAGCCTGCCGCCACAGACTAAGGCCGCGCTTATAGTGACGGCGACGCCATTTGCAAAAGTTGTGTTTAGGTTTTGGGCAACGTCACTGGCTGCAAAGCCAGCTACGTCATAAAAGGGGAGGGTAGAGGGACAGAGAAGCTCCCGATTGGCTGCAACGGGAGACCGTCGCCGAAAAAATCAAATAACAGTGACTACCAGATTTCTAGTAGCACTGTTGCTCCGTCACTTTGTCGCTGTCACGTGCACTATAAGCACCGGCGACAATGCATTTGTTTTGTCCCAACGCAACGGTGTCGTCGCGTCACCGTCGCCGGCACTATAAGCGCAGCCTTAGACCAGCATTTTGGGACCAAGTTCTCAGAAGCGAACTTGGCGGTCACGGCTGGGATTTTATGGTGATTTCAGTTCCAGGAGATTTGGAGTAACTCGCGGTCAGGAGGGACCAAGTTCTCAGAAGAGAACGTACCTGTGGCATATGGAATTTCACGCCAATTTGGGTTCCAGGAGATTCCGGGCTAAATCCCGGTCAGGTTAAAAAACTCTCCCAAAGAGTTCCCTGCACCTAGGAAAGTCTAGTTTTCACCCCCAGCCCCAAAGTAAGTGTGTCTTTTCATCTGTATTTTGTGTTTCATTGTGTGTAAGCAAATTGATGCCTAATAAATTACAATTTATTTCTCTACCTTGTGTAACCATGTGTAAAAATGGTGTACATATCTTTCTCTTGCTGGCAGTAATCCTGGTAAGTAGGCAGGGTTGCCAGTAACTATCATGGAGGTTTGCCCTCACACCCTGGTGAAGTGTCATATTTAACAAAGGAAGTGACAACATGCTTTGTGTCCACTGTTAGTGACACAAAGGTGGGTCTGTTTCTGGAGTCTATATAAGACACAGAACTGCCTAAAGTTAGAGTGTTAAAAAGGAGAGTTCAAGGTGGTTAGTCTGCAGCAGTTCAAGTCTGTCTGTCAGAAAGTCAAGTGACAAGCTGAGTACACACTGTGTCCAGGGCTCTGGCACAGATGGTGATCTCCCTAAGGGGAGAGGTGGAGAGCAACTCAATTAAGAGAGCGGGAACCTTCTGCATGGAGTACCTCAACGGAATGAGCGGCTAAGTGTCGGCCGCGATGAGGGGCAGTCTGCCAGAGGAGATGACATTAAAGATGCCCTGGTTCAAAACATCCCTTCTGTGTGAGTGTGGAGTTATTTAGCAGAAGGATGCACCAAGAAGGAGTTCCCCATCAGATACTTCCCCCTACTGCCGTAGGGATCCTGATGGGGTGGAGGCGCTGTACCGAATGTGAGTAGGACTCAGAACACTACCTCAGACGCCTGTCATGGTGATATTCCCCTATACCAACCCAGTGGGAGACTCAGGAGTCCTGTTGCCAGCAGGTGCACCACATATCACACATCCATGTAATTGGGGGATTTTCTTACATATGGGTCAGGATCAGAAGGGCCCAAGGAAAACACCGTTGCACTTGTTTTGCTCAATGAATGATCCTGGTAAAAATATGTAAATAACCTGGTCTCCTGTGACAATGGCATGACATTGGATCGAGGGAAAGGGCAAACAACAAAGGAGAATGGGGGCACCGTTATCTAGTTCCTCCTCTGATCAAGAAGGCATCTGTGGCTGTTCCTGAACACAGTACCCAGGCTGAGGGGGAGGTATATAGGGCTAAAATGGAGCAGAGGAACCTACCCTTGAATCCAAATTGTTTTAAGCTTTCCCTTATGGTGTCCCAATCCAGCCTATCAAATGACTCTTCAGCATCAAGGAAAAGTATGAGTGATGGGTTATTTGCTTTTTTAGCATGGGGTATTAGGTAATCATCCTTCTCGTGTTGTCCGCCGCCTGTCTGCCCGGGATGAACCCCACTTGGTCTGCATGGACCAGTCTAGGTAAGATCTCATTTAAACAAAGGTGCTAGCACCTTTGAGAAAATCTTTAGTTCTACATTAATCAGAGAAATCGGTTTATAACTGGGGCAGCATGCAGGGTCTTCACCTGTTTTAGGGATGAGACATGCATGCGCTTGTAACATATTGTTAGGAAACTCTGCTCCGTGTAGTATAGAGTTGAAAAGGTTTTGCAAATGAGGTATGAGGAGGCGCGCACATTTTTTTAAATATAAATTTGAGAACCCATTTGGGCCCGGGGCTTTATTTGGTTTTAAGGACTTGATCACCTCTGCTATCTCCTCTGGGGTTGTTAGTTTGTTTAGGTTTTCTTGCTCTAGGTCGGACAGAGTGGGGAGGCCTGACTCGGACAGATATATCTCCAGCTCTTTTATAACTTTTGTTATAGTTCAGATTTTTAACCGCCTTTTTGCCACCATAGAGTGCTGTTGTATGTGTGGAATTCCCTTACAATCGCTGATGGGTTTGATGTTAAACGCCCCGACACACACACTGGACCGCTATAGGGAGCAGGCTGCGGTGGAGTTCTCTCTGGTCCAGGAAAGTACTGGACCTTTGTGGGGAGAAGCCTGCACAAGGTCTTTCAGACCCCTAACCCAGCCAAAGGAGAGGGAGGCGAACAGAGGTCCGTACAGCTGCATCAGTGCCAGCAAAACCACATCTCGCGAGACCTCGAGGCGTCACACTCAGGAAGTGAACACCGGGTGAGTGTGCCGGCGTTCCCCGGCGTCACGAGGAGAGGGAGAGCGACACAAAAGATCGCAGACTGTATAAGGACCTGCCAAAGAGGACCCGCAAAGACCCTGTACATTGCCCTTTGAAATTTGATTATTGAAGGTCTACATGTTATATACATTTTACCTGCAATCTACACCATTGGATTTTCTCTTTTGTTCGTCTATGAAACCCTGGAGGAAGACTCCTGCTGGCCGTTTATGAGGAAATTGTTCTTAAGAGAACACCACACTTTTTATGATTACAATACTTTTTTCTCTTTATTACACCAATTGTACACGAATTATTTATATATATATATATATATATATATATATATATATACATATATATATATATATATATATACATACACACACACACAGAAACAATTAGTAGCGCTAGTGAGTGAATGGTAGTGTTAAAATGTGCAAATAAATTCTGTATATGTAGTGTAAAAAAGGATTAAATAAGTGTAGCAAGTGAATTATGTGAGCATCAATTGATTATAGCATAGGGTCAGTCTGTACGGCAAAGGCAAAGCTTCTGTATGGTCAAGCCTGACCAAATGTAAACAGAAAACAGGAGAAAAAGAAGCGCCAGTTCCGTATGGTTGAAAAATGAATACGTGTAAATTTTATTAAATGACCAGATTAGTCAAAAGGACTAGTAGTAAACTGGTGTGATTAAAAAGCAATAATATGTCTAGTACAAGCAGATAGCAGCAATTAGCAAGTGACATATGGAGGGGGATGTGGAGCAAGGAAGCAAGATATCATGGGGAAAAAAGGCCAACAGTGGTGAATGTCAATGACCGTCCATATGGCTGATGATAGCCCAGTAAGGAACAGTAGACACCCACTAGAGAATGTCCCTTCTCAATGGTGATGTGGGTGTGCTGGTGTCAGACCTGTTACATCTGTTGAAGCACGGAATAGACCTCCTCAGCGTGCGATCCGGTTGACCTGGTGTTGTTCTGATGCTGAAAAATAAATTCCCTCCTGTGGCACAAAATCACTTCCCACGTGTCAGACCTCAGTTTGAGATGAGGCTTCCTGCATCTGAGTCCTTGCAGCGGCACCGGATGTGTATATGAAGACAGGTGCCTCTATCCCCAGATGTAAAGGAACAAGTCTTCCTGGTTGCTTCGCACAAAATGAGCCCGCGTCACAGCGTTACTACGCTGCTACGTGATGACGTCCAGCCTCATCTCAAACTGAGGTCTGACACGTGGGAAGTGAATTTGTGCCACAGGAGGGAATTGATTTTTCAGCATCAGAACAACACCAGGTCAACCGGATCGCACGCTGAGGAGGTCCATTCCGTGCTTCAACAGATGTAACAGGTCTGTCAACCAGCACACCCACATCACCATTGAGAAGGGACATTCTCTAGTGGGTGTCTACTGTTCCTTACTGGGCTATCATCAGCCATATGGACTATCATTGACATTCACCACTGTTGGCCTTTTTTCCCCATGATATCTTGCTTCCTTGCTACACCCCCCCCTCCATATGTCACTTGTTATTGCTGCTATCTGCTTGTACTAGACATATTATTGCTTTTTAATCACACCAGTTTACTACTAGTCCTTTTGACTACTCTGGTCATTTAATAAAATTTACACGTATTCATTTTTCAACCATACGGAACTGGCGCTTCTTTTTCTCCTGTTTATATATATATATATATATATATATATATATATATATATATATATATATATATATATATATATTGCAATTTCACTTTGCGCTGCGCTCCGTTATCTTCACATTTACATGGGCTGCCTATGTCTGAAGCAATAAGCCAACATGGAGTCCGGCTTATTAGCCTTCTCAAAGAACGTTCGTTTAGTCCAAGTCATGGTTTCTTCCGCTGCCTCGGATAAACAAGCATTTAGTTCTCCCCTACGGGCCGTTAAATATTTTAGAATTCTTTCGGAAGGGTTGGGTTTGTGCACTGACTCTAGAGTTACGATCTCCATGTTCAGCTAATTAATTTTCGATTGTCTCTTTTTTTCCCTACCTGCTGCTATTCCGATAATTTCACCCCTAAGTACCACCTTAGGGGTTTCCTAGGTGGAGGATTGAGTTTATGTTATGATGAACGGTCTGTGATTTCCTGGTTTAACGCCTTGGTGAATTCAGGGATTTTAATCAGTGATTCGTTTAAATCGCCAAGCGCGAAATGCAGGAGGGGCCGCCAGATCTCCGACTATTACTTCCAATGTTGCACGGTCAGACCATGCGATTCCTTTAATGATTGCTGACTGTGTTTGGGAGATTAGGGAAGCTGAAATAAAAATGTCATCTATTCTGGTATATATTCTGTGGGGTGCTGAATAAAATGTGAAATCTCGGGTCTTGGGATTTAGCTCCCACCAGGTATCCACTGGGCCGAAGACCCTTAACTGCTCGAATAGTTTTGTGTGATCATTCAGAGTCTGGGATATCTGAATCTGTGACATGGGGGATTATCTATCCATAGATTTATTGAGTGTAGTGTTAAAATCTCCACCCTATATAATTTGGCTTTTTGCTATATTTCCTAGGTTTTTTTTTTTTAAGTGTTGTTAAAAATGTAGAGCGGGGGGGGCGTGCCGATGACGTCAACCAGAGCAGACGGGTGAAGGTAGAGCTCCGGAGACCCACTCAGATAAACACATAAAATAGACATTTTTCGTCCGGAAAAAATCCCCCCAAAACTCCCTCTTACCTCCCAAAGCATAAGGGATGTCAACCAAGGGGAAAAACCAACCTGCCCAAGGGGTTGGGAGATACTTTACCCCCGCGAAACAGCACACCGACACAGGGGGAAAAAAACAAGATGGCGGATCACCGCCAGGAGCACGAGGCGCACAAGGCTGAGCAGACCCTGCAGCCCCGCTGAAACTCTCCCCCCGGACGGGGGAATTACGAAAGAGTTCCTTGAGGAACTACATGCCAAACTGCAGAGAACACTACAAGCTGACCTCAAGGAAGCGGTCTCGGCAATCAAGCAGGACATTCAGGGCCTCCAGTAGTGCACCACGACGCTGGAGAACAGGCTCGAAGAGGCCCTGCAACACCAAACTGATGCGGATGAAGAAATCATCCGGCTAGGCCGAGAAATTCATTCCCTCCGCGACGGCCTGGAGGATCAAGAAAACCGGGATCGCCGCCAGAATCTACGGATCCGCGGCATCCCGGAAGCGATCCTACCCGGCCACCTGCGTGAATATCTGGCAGACTTTTTCGTCTCCATATGTGCAGAACTAGAACAACGCGATATGGAAATCGACAGAGCGCACAGAGCGCTAGGCCCACGATCCGATGACGCGAACCGACGGCGGGATGTAATCATGCGGCTCCACAGTTACACCACTAAGGACAAGCTCATCGGAGCGTGCCGGGTGAAAGACACTATCATGTTCCGGGGAGAAACACTCCAGGTCTACAACGACCTCTCGAAGTTAACGGTGGACCGCCGGAAGGAGATGCGCCCCCTCACACTGCTCCTCCGTGAGAAGGGCATAAAGTATAAATATGGATTCCCCTTTAAACTGGTCATCAACCATAAAGGCAAATTCCTCTCTATACGATACCCCGAAGACATGGAACACCTAGCGAAGGCCTTGGGCCTGGCCCTGGAACCTCTTCGGACCGCCGAATCAACCGGAAATCGACCCAGCGACAAGGAGGATCAGCCGATAAGAACTTCAGAAAGGATCGCGGAGAAGCGGCATCCCCAAGAGAAATGAGGTAACCGCTGCAATATTTACTCGTTCAGCCGTCCCTGGAGAGCCTCATCATCTGCTCCCAGAAGGTAAAATGGCGGCGTGAGAGGCCTTACTTTTCCAGGGGGCGCCCCATCGAGCTCCAGAAGAACTGCAGCGGCCGCTGTCCCTCTTGCGCGGCGCATCCCTTTCGACTACCGTCTCAGCACACGGACCTTCATGACGGGCCTGCCCAGACACCGAGCATCTGACTTCGGAGAGTCACCGGAATCACACCAGACCCTACCCCGTGTTGAGCCTCTTGCTCCCCCCCTTGGCTGAGGGAGGACCGACGCACTACCTGAGGCCGCGAGCAGAGGCTGACCCTGATTTTCCTAGGAACCAATTTGATGGGCGACTGAACCTCAGGACAAATCTTGACCCAGATTGCTGCACCCCGCTGATGATCCTAAGGGACAGGGTCTGTAATGTTAAAACATGTACACACCTTCCCAGTTCGTTTTACCCCTGTTACCCCAAGTTAAGTAACCCCCCCCCTGGTTGCGCGTAGAGCTGAACGTTGACATAGAGCTTATTTTGCTCCAGATAAAGACCCCCCATCACTGGACCTCCCCCCCCTCCCACCCCCCTCCCCGTTTCCCCTACCCCCCCCCCCGTTTCCCCTACCCCCCCCATTTCCCCTACCCCCCATTCCCTCCCGCCCCCTCCACCGATACGTCCCCCCCCCTATTGCCACCCCTCTCCCCCTCCTCTCCCCCCGTAAATCGCGAACCCTTAATTCTCCACCCCGAACTCACCTTCCTACCCCCCACCCCTTCCCCCATGAAAGCTCCTATAGCCAAACTCACACTGCTGGACAATAACCTGATAGGAGACGCGCAACGGGATCAGAAAGCCAGAGAAACACTCACAGTAGAAATGCTTTTTTTTTTTTTATTTCCTGTCATTTGGATGTTATTGTTGTACATTTCCCATGCAAAGAATCATAACGTGTATGTAACGAGGTCTGAAAGATGTTAGAACTAATGATGCAAGCCCCCCCCTCTAGTCCCATCCCCCCCCAACCCACACCGCTCCCCCCCCCTCAAAGTCTCGAGGACCCTTGCGTTATGCCTAAGTTCACATAGGAAGAGCCGCTTCACCGCGGCCATTACAGAGCCCCCCCCAATCACTGTAACGATACCATAAGTAACCAACGCTGAACAAAATATAGAATGATTGATAAATAGCTCTGGGTAATTAGGATACCCACCGAGGTGTCCACTATGCTTTCTAACGACTGTACAGCAGACAAAGCCTATAAGCTGCCTATTATAGAGACGCATCTCCCCCCACCCTCACCCCACCCCTGACTTCTCCTCCCCCTCCCCCTTCCCCTCTCCCTCACCCCCCTCCCCGCTCCCTTCCCCCCTCTCACCCCCCCTCCCTCTCACTCCCAGAGCACCCTCTCCCCCCTCCCTCCCCCCCAATAACCCGCAGATCTACGCGTTAGGAACTGTTCAACCTATGAAGAGTGGCTCTCAAAGAGCTGACCATAGGAGGCCACAGGGCCCTCCAAATGTTATGACTACTATTCGCGACTATCTATACGCATAAGGGGTATAATATGTGATGAATGGCATCTATACACACACACACAAGGCAACCCGACCATTCCCCCACCTCCGCCCCTTCCCCCCCCCTCCCTCCACCCCTCCACCCCTCCACTACCCCCTACACCCCCCCCCCATCTTCCCCATGCAACCCCCCCCATCCCTGGACGACTTTCTTCCCCCCCACCTTTCCCCACTGTTACTGTCCCAGCGGGCCCCCCCTCCTCACCCATCCTCCCTCCCCCTGCCCACCCCTGCTGAGAACCCCTAACCTTAAATTAGCTAAAGCACACGACTCTCGACAGAGAGTAAGACCCACTCATTTAAACTCGAGCCTGTAGTTTCCTACTTAGAAGGGTGAGCCCTCACCAACTAGAAGAAAAAACCTAGATCACATGGACCATCAACAAGCATTAAAAATAGTGTCATTGAATGTCAAGGGCCTAAATAACAATAGAAAGCGCAGGCTTGCTCTCCAGGAAATAAAAAATTCTGGTGGCGATATTGTTTTCCTTCAGGAGACCCATTTTACGTCTCAGGACCCACCTAAAACATTTCAACAAACATACCCGATGAGTTATTTCTCATCGTTCAGTAGTAAGCGCAGAGGGGTTGCCATTCTGATCCATCAGGGCACCCCATTTAATTTAACAAAAATTACGGCAGATCCAGAGGGAAGATTTATTGTGGTCTACGGTTCACTTTCGGGTTCGGCAATCGCCCTCGTTAACCTCTACGCCCCAAACGAGAACCAGACAGAATTTCTAAAAAATGTTCTGGAAAAAATTGACCCAAATTATATATCCTCGCTGCTAATCGCGGGAGATCTGAACATGGCTCTTAACCCAAACGAAGACAAATCGAGCACCCCAGGACGACAACACTCAACCCAATCCCAAAGACTGGGGAAAAAATTTAAAGATATTATGGGTGAGTTTTCCCTAGTGGACATTTGGAGAACACAACATCAGGGACAAAGGGATTATACCTTTTACTCGGCACCTCACCAGACCTATTCCCGTATTGACTATTTCCTTGCAACCAAGAATGTCCTAGAGGCCGCCACTAAGTCAGATATAGGCCCTATCACGTGGTCAGACCATCCTCCCATCTCCCTGACCCTATCCATTCCATTTGTCAAATCGACCTCATATAGCTGGAAACTGAATGACTCCCTATTGAACCATGCCGAGATTGTCAGAGAGATCAAAAAAACTCTCAAGGAATATTTTAGAATAAATAAGGGTTCGGTCTCATCTCCAGCAATCCTGTGGGAGGCCCATAAGGCGACAATTCGAGGAAACCTTATCTCAATTGCCGCCCACAGGAAGAAAACTAAAACCAAATTAACCAAAGAGCTGACAGATAAAATAATCAAATTAGAACAGCTACATAAAGCTAACCCCTCTCGGAAAATATACAAACAATTGACAACCACTAGGAACGACCTACAGGTGATCCAAATGGACAGTGTAGAAAAAGCTCTCAAATGGACGGGTCAGAGGTATTATGATAAAGGGAACAAGGCCGAAAGACTTCTTGCCAGTAAGCTAAGAGGAATACAAAAGAGATCACAGATAACTGCAATAAAAAATAGCTCTGGTGAGATAGTATACAGCAGGGCTGCACAACACGCGGCCCGCGGGCCGCATGCGGCCCGCCTGGCCTCTCTGTGTGGCCCTCGATGAGATTTAAAAAAAAAAAAAAAAACTTTGAAAAAAAATTTTGAAAAAAAAATGGCGCCAATTCCCTGCGGTCCCGGCGCGCATGCGCTAGGCCCGCTCCGTCCCCCCCCCTTCCCTGCTCCCAACGTGGGCCGGAGGGGGAAGCAACACGCAGCTCCTCTGCGGGCCCGCTCCCCTCCCCCTTCCCTGCTCCCAACGCGGGGCGGAAGGGGAAGCAACATGCAGCTCCTCTGCGGGCCCGTTCCCCTCCCCCTTCCCTGCTCCCAACGCGGGGCGGAAGGGGAAGCAACATGCAGCTCCTCTGCAGGCCCGCTCCCCTCCCCCTTCCCTGCTCCCAACGCGGGGCGGAAGGGGAAGCAACATGCAGCTCCTCTGCGGGCCCGCTCCCCCCCCCTGCTCCCAACGTGGGCCGGAGGGGGAAGTAATAATTAAATAATTCAGCTCCTCCAGCGGCCTGCTTCTCACCGCTTCCCTCCGCGGCCAGCTTCTCGCGTCCCCCACGAGCTCACCTCCCGTGCCCTCCTCCCCCCCCTTCCCCCAAGCCCACCTCCCGTCCCAGGCAGCTGCCGCAGGGATATCGGGGGCAGGAGGAGCAAGCGTCCGGCGGCAACCTGCACCCACCCGGGTCAAGGTAAGTCACTGTCACTGTTAGTCACTGTCACCCAAGTCACTGTCACCCAAGTCACTGTCACCCACCCACCCAGTCACTGTCAAGTCACTGTCACCCACCCAGTCACTGCCACCCACCCAGTCACTGTCACCCAGTCACTGTCAAGTCACTGTCACCCACCCAGTCACTGTCACCCAGTCACTGTCAAGTCACTGTCACCCACCCACCCAGTCACTGTCACCCACCCAGTCACTGTCACCCACCCACCCAGTCACTGTCCCACCCTGTCACTGTGTCCCACCCTGTCACTCTTCCCACCCAGTCACTGTGTCCCACCCCGTCACTGTCACCCACCCAGTCACTGTCACCCACCCAGTCACTGTCACCTACCCAGTCACTGTCACCCACCCAGTCACTGTCACCCACCTATCCACCCAGTCACTGTCACCCACCCAGTCACTGTCACCCACCCACCCAGTCACTGTCACCCACCCACCCAGTCACTGTCACCCACCCAGTCACCCACCCAGTCACTGTGTCCCACCCAGTCACTGTCACCCAGTCACTGTCACCCACCCAAGGGGGAGAGTGATGTGAGGTGCAAGGGGGGGAGAGTGATGTGAGGTGCAAGGGGGGGAGAGTGATGTGAGGTGCAAGGGGGGGGGAGAGGGATGTGAGGTGCAAGGGGGAGAGGGATGTGAGGTTCAGGGGGGAGAGGGATGTGAGGTTCAAGGGGGGAGAGGGATGTGAGGTGCAAGGGGGAGAGGGATGTGAGGTTCAGGGGGGAGAGGGATGTGAGGTGCAAGTGGGGAGAGGGATGTGAGGTGCAAGGGGGAGAGGGATGTGAGGTGCAAGGGGGGAGAGGGATGTGAGGTGCAAGGGGGGAGAGGGATGTGAGGTGCAAGGGGGCAGAGGGATGTGAGCTGCAGGGGGGAGGGATGTGAGGTGCAAGGGGGCAGAGGGATGTGAGGTGCAAGGGGGCAGAGGGATGTGAGCTGCAGGGGGGAGGGATGTGAGCTGCAGGGGGGAGGGATGTGAGCTGCAGGGGGTGGTGGGATGTGTGTGGGGTGTAGGGGGGTATTGTGTGTTTGATGTGGAGGGGGGTATTGTGTGTTTGATGTGGAGGGGTGTATTGTGTGTGGGTGAGGGGGAGAGATGGGGGTATGAGAGATAGATGGGGAGTATCGCAATGGTTGATAGTGTTGGGTTCTGGGGGAGATATGAGGATGATGATGGGTGCTGGAGGAGAGATGATGATGATGATGATGATGATGATTTTACCCGTGCGGCCCAATTTATTTTTCCTTGGAGCAGTTCGGCCCTTCGCACTTTACGAGTTGTGCAGGCCTGGTATACAGTGAGAAAAAAATAGCAGAGGAATTCACCAAATTATACAATCTGAGAGCTCACTCTGCAAATTCAAACAACACTGACCGGCCGACAGCAATAGACTATTTAAATGAATGCGAGCTCCCCTCATTAACAGAGGAAGAAAATAATAGACTAAACGCAAAAATAACATTTGAAGAACTGTCGGCTGCCGTGAAGGCATCAAAAATATCCAAAACACCGGGCCCCGATGGTTTCACAAATGCCTACTATAAAAAATTTCTACCTATCCTATCAACCCACTTATTGAACTTGTTCAACTCATTCTTAGAAGGAAGTCCTATCCCGCCCTCAATGTCGTCCGCTAATCTGGCCATAATTCTCAAAGAGGGTAAGGACCCTACTCAATGCGGAAGTTATAGACCAATCTCATTGTTGAACAACGACCTCAAATTATATAGTAAGATCCTGGCGAACAGACTCAATCCCATCCTGCCGAGACTAATACACACAGACCAAGTCGGCTTTGTCCTGGGTCGCCAAGCCTCGGACAATACCCGCAAGATAATTAATATAGTCGATCATACCCACCTGACAGGCACAAAGGCTATGCTACTGAGTTTAGATGCGGAGAAGGCATTTGACAGGATTGATTGGCTATTTCTTGACCACACACTGACAAAATTTGGCTTCAGAGACTCATTTCTAACAGGAGTTCGGGCGCTCTACCAAAACCCGTCCGCTATGGTACGGTTATCTGGCGGAGGCTCCGAAAGGTTCCAAATTAAAAATGGAACACGACAAGGATGCCCCCTATCCCCCCTTCTTTTTGCCCTCACGATCGAACCACTGGCGTCTAAAATTCGAAAAAACCCGAATATACAGGGTATAGTTATTGGAAAAGAACACTACAAAATTTCTCTATTCGCTGATGATATCATTCTTACCCTAACTAGACCCCAAACCTCCCTTCCTAACCTTCAAAGGGAACTATCAGAATTTGGAAAGATATCAGGATACAAAATAAACAGCGACAAATCCAAAGCCCTAAACCTTAGTCTCCCAGATCCCGAAGTTAAATTACTCAAATTAAATTTTAGTTATAGATGGTGCTCTTCACACATTAAATATCTGGGAATTAATGTGTCAAGACATTACCGGGATCTATACCGGGATAATTACCCGAAACTATGGGAAAAGATTAAAAAAGATCTGGATCAGTGGGAAGGTTACCAGATCTCATGGATCGGGAGGATGATATCCGTTAAGATGAATATACTCCCAAGAATGTTATACCTATTTCAAACACTCCCGACCCATGTTCCGGGCACTGATCTGAAAAACATACAAAATAGAATATTCCATTTTATTTGGAAGGGCAAAAGACCCAGAGTCGCCAGATCGGTCCTGTTGGCACCAAGATCCAAGGGGGGCCTAGGAGTCCCAGATCTTCAAAAATACTATTTCGCCGCCCAACTCAAGCAGGCAGTAATGTGGAACACAGACCCGGCCCTTTGTTGCTGGGTAGAAGTGGAAACTCAATATGCCAAGATGCCTTCCCTGCAAGCCTGCCTTTGGAGTCTGGACAGAGGAGATGGACAGACGCATAACCTTAAACTACAGGCCTCAATACACACTTGGGAAATCTGGATGAGATGTAAACATAAATATGGCCTATCCTCATCAAGCTCCCAACTGACACCTATCCCCAACAACCTGAAATTCCCTCCGGGATGTGGATCGAAACTGTTCGACCAACTCAAAACACGCGGTATCGGGGCGATTGCCGACCTCCTAAGCTTTGGGAAGCTCCTGAGCTATCAAGACTTGAGGGCCAAATATCAAATCAGAGAATTGGACACATTCAAATATCTTCAAATCAGACATTTCATCCGACAAACATGCCCACTCCCAGAATACCCCACTCTCACGAGATTTGAATATCTCTGTAAGGTCAAGACCCATCAGAAAGGTCTTATATCTGAGATCTACCGGACTCTGGAGAACCCAACGGCCTTAATCCAGCACGATTATATGATCAAATGGGCCTCAGACCTGAGCATTCCTATAGACAGAGAGACTTGGGAAGAAATCTGGCAGGCAGCCTCAGAAACTTCCCTATGCACCACAATAAAGGAAAATATCTATAAAGTTATGTTTGGCTGGTATCTTACCCCAGCACGATTAAACCAAATCTACCCTCTGGCATCAGACCAATGTTGGAGAGGCTGTGGCAATAGAGGGGACATGGTCCACATCTGGTGGTCATGTCCAGAAATTGTTAAGTACTGGGCCAAGGTCCAAATTTTGATAAAAGAGGTCACTGACCTAGATCTACCTATTGAGCCACTGACCTTCCTACTGGCCAGACCGATGTCCGACATTGTCCGACCAACTAGGAAATTAATATCCTTTATTCTCACTGCGGCGAGATGTGAGATAGTGGCTTCCTGGAGGAAAATGACCACACCAGCCTTGGGTTCAATAAAAAAGAGAATTAATGAGGTGATGCTCATGGAGCGGCTGACTGCCATCCTGAGACAAAACCTTCCTGCGTAAGAATCAGTATGGGAACCATGGATTCTTCTAACCAGGGACAGACAACCCGCCCCACCAAGGTAGAGAACAAAAAACTCCTCCCTCTAGGAAACAAAAATCATGATAAGATAAAACATCAACCAACACCTCAATCAAATTCCCCTCAGTCAGGAGGCAAACCCCCTCTCCCACTTTACCCCTCCCCCTCCCACCCCCCTCCTCACTCCCCCCTCTCTGCCTTCCCCTCTTGAAGGCAACCCCCGTCTCGACAACTTAGTTTGTCTCTCTTTACTCCCCAAAAAAACCTGTTAAAACTATTAGGTACTGTGAATTGCAATGTATTTTCTTTTTCTGTTGTAACAATGCCTAATAAAAAACTTTATGGAAAAAAAAATGTAGAGCCGTCAGCATAGGGTGTGTAGACATTGGCTATCGTCACCTCCATGCCATGTAATGTACCCGATACGATCAGGTACCTCCCCTCTC
Source organism: Ascaphus truei (assembly GCF_040206685.1). NCBI lineage: Eukaryota > Metazoa > Chordata > Amphibia > Anura > Ascaphidae > Ascaphus > Ascaphus truei. Next base: position 93,968 of record NW_027456721.1, on the reverse strand, counting down.
TATCCGGCACCACTCTATGTGGGATGAATGGGAATCTTTTGTGGAGAATTGCCACTCCTCTCTTTTTGACCGGTGCCGAGGCCAGGAACACCTGCGGGAAGAGTTTGTCATGAATTCGTTTGGGTGGGATCACATAGTTTAAAGTGGGTTTCTTGCTGATTTCTTATTGTCTGTGAGGGCTACACATCTGTTTTGGGGGCTGTTGGCATTATGGGATATGACCTTGATTAACGTTGGTGTGAATTGGAGTTCCTGCTAAGGATGTGTGTATCGTCACGTCTGTAGTTCTCAAAGGAAACTCGGTCACGAACGAAGATGGAAGTGGAGGGCAAAGTTGACGATGCGGGATCCGGTTGGTTTACAGAACCCGGCCTTGTGTGTTTGTGGGGGTGAGGGGGGGGGGGGGAGAAACAGGGCTAATAGAACTGGGGGTACGATGCGGGGCCAGACCGTGAACCTCCACTGCAGCATGACCGACATTGGGAATGAGAGACAGACCAGTGGGGGGGGGGGGGGGAAGAACTAAACCATGGCCGTAAGATCAGGTCTGCTACTAGTTAATTTCTTAGGTACTAACAATGTGGGAGGACTCCTCTAATGATTGGATTTCAGCAGAAGCACAAAGGGCCCTTATAACCCAACAGCATGCACTTATTTATTTATTATTTATTTAAAACATTCAAAACCTCTTTTTTTTTCTTTTTTTAATCTTGACCCAATCAGTGTAAATCACTTTTGCTGAATGTGATATCTTTAGCTCACGGATGGACCAGGCATAATATATATGCCTAGTCACCCTCTCTTTCCTGTCCGCCCGTCCCCCATTGTGGAAAGCGCAGACAGAATCTGTCAGTTACACTGGTCACCGGTGTGCGGGGTACAGGTCACACACTTAACTAATTGTACATGGTTTGTTTTTTGTAAAATTTTAGGCAAAAGCAGAGCCCTTCACTTTTGATGAACGACAAATGATTAACCAACAATTGAATCAAACTCAACAAATTAGTCCAATTACCCCACCCCCCTCATCTCCACCCAATATAGGCCGGGCGAGGAGAGTTAGGGAAGAGGAGTCACCAGGTGTGTTAGCGTCAGGATTCATATCCTTCTTCTTCTCATTAAATATTCATGCACAACTTAGAATTGTTTTCAAGCCCTTTTTTTCCTCCCTTTAAATAAATAAATAAATATATAGCCATGTGATACGGTTTTGAAGCAAAACGTGGCTGTGTGCTCATTTGCATGTCATTTCCATTTGCATGTCATTTCCCAGAATCCCTTGCTGCAGTGGAAGCACTGTATGCTGGGTGATAATGGTGAAAGGCAGGGTTGCAGACCTGTCCAAGACATGCAAATGAGCACACAGTAATATTTCCATTTTACACATTTCTTAGGCCATTTATACAGTTCTTAGGCAATTGTTTATATGAGCTGTGATTAGGTAGTGTCCGTTCAACTGACAACTTCTTTAAGGGAGTGATTTTCAGTTCAGCAGTCCCCAGGCCTTATTCGGCCTCTCAGGTTACTATTACCTCAACCATATGGGTGATTCCAGGTGAGAGTGTTCTGGAGCCCGCGATCCTCAGGCTCCCCAGAAAGGTGGTCACCCTCTCGAGTATCTCTAGGGCCTCTCGACTCACCAGGATTTTACATGGGAACCCCCATCGATATCGGACTCCTTCACTGGCCTCAAGGTCCTCCTCAGGGCCAACGTGGTAGGGGCTATGTCCTGAAATACCTGGAGGGGCATAGTCTCAAATGTGTGGAAACGCATGTCACGCATAGAACACAGGAGGACCTCCTTCATTTGATAGAAGTGGAGCCTAAGGACCACATCTCTGGCCCGTTTGCCTGATGGAGGTTTAGGGCGGAGAGCCCTGGAGCAATGATCCATAAGCAGTTGCTCGGAAGGAAGCTCTGGTAGAAGTGCTCAGAAGCATCGTCCTAAGAAGTCCTCCAGGTCCACTACTGTCTCCGCAATATTCCTAATCCGGATTGTTTCGCCTTGCATGGTTGTCCGCATCCTTCTGCCGCAAGGCCATTTCTTCCATTTGTACCTGAAGGCCCTGGACCTTTGTGTCAGTGGACTGCAGTGCTGCTGCTGTGGCGTCCATCTTGTCCTCCAGATGTTTCGTGCAGGATCCCAGGGAGGGGATGTCCTGCCAGATTTCCGTGAGCGCCAATTGCATATCTGCCTGTACCATGTTCTGGAACCTAACAAATTGGTCCTCAATATCTTAGTTAGTGGAATACTGCGGCATCTCTTCCTGGTCTGAATCATACTCTGATCCAACATTTTGTGAGCCATGCGGTGAGCCTCTGCCATCTTGGGAAGCCGCCGGGAGATCCTTTTGGGGAAAGAAGCGCCCCTCGCTGTTTTTTTTTGTATTTGGGGACCATCTGGGTCATCAGGGTGTCTTCTGACAGCCTGGATCAAGTTTGTGGGTTTGAAGTTGCGATGGTAGATCAGCGTATTCCCGACGCTCTGCCCGCCTAGACCCGGATCCTCTCTCTCAAGCGTCCATTGCAACTGGCGCCACGCATGTGCCTCCTATTTGTGCTTCTTTTTCTCCTTAGTTCTTCTCCCTTTGCCAGGCGAGGACCCTCTTGTTTGAAGACGGCCTCATCTCCACGTCCTGTGAAGCTACACTTTTCTCGTTTTTACAATCTGTCTTTGGGGTAATGGTTGTACCTATGTCCGCGGATCCTGTGGGTTGTTCCACCTCCATCCTGCTGATGCTAGAAGAAGATGGTGCCTCCTGGGCATTCCTCGTTGCTTCTGCATCTGTGGCTTCGTGGGTACTCGGTTCCTCTGTTCCCTGTTCCGCTTTTTCTTCTTCATCTTCCTCCCTATCATCCCAGGACTTTTGTAGTGGCTGAAACATGTTCCGTATCTTTAGGCGGTCAATCACTGCAGTAATGGAGCTTTTTAAAAAAAAATCTTAGACAAGCTCAGCCGCACGAGGGTTGTCCTTATTTGCTGACCTTGCAGCTATGGGAATTTTCTTCCGGGACTTCAGAACTTCCCATGTGGATCCTCCTGCTTCCTCACCTTCTGCCACTGCTTCTAGCTGTCCTGGAGCAGGGAGAGCCTTCCGGCTTTGTTCAATTGCACTTTCAAGAGGCAGTTCCATCTCACGCCTCTCCTAGTGCACTGGCCCCTCTTGGGAGTCTTTGTTCTGTGGGGTCTGAGAAGGGAGGGGATTACTTCTGGTGTCCTCTCTTTCTACTGTGTTTGGACTGTGAATTTCCTTTAAAACCTCCTTAAATCGGACACAAGCCCATGGAATCTCTCCTCTCTGCAGCTGGCCTCTGTGCCTCGGAGTGCAGGTCTCTACCCACCTCTGTTGCAGAACATACTCTTGTGCTTGATTGTGTTGGGCATGGGGACAGACATTGTATGAATGCCCACTTTCAGAGCACTAGCTACACAAAATGTTTTTCTTGCATTTATTTCGGTGGTGCCCCAAATGTTTGCAAAGACTGCATCTGATCTTGTTACATTCTGATGAGAAGTGTGATCTTGATCCGCACTTAAAGCAGCATTTGGGCTTCCCCCGGTAAAAACACCTTCCTCTTTTTATTTCAATGGATAGGAAGTTTGGTAAATGTGTCACGCTGTTGTGTGCACACACCAGTTTCACCTCCAACTGATATCCTCCATTACAGTGTAACACCCCTATCCCCACCCGGCTGCAGAAGATTGATTGCATGTACACCCCGTCTCATTTCTTGTACTGCAAAAAGAAATTCTACCTGCTTCAGCGCAGTGTAGCTCAGCCAGTATTACCTTTGGTCTCAGGACTTCTCCAATGGATCCAGGCAGGGGCTGTAGTGAGGAGTAAAATAAGTAGAAAAGGGCGCCAGGAACTTTTAACACAGAATGCTTGTTTTTATTGTCACCAGCAGATACAGCATAACAGGACAGGCTTTCAGCATCTCTTTCATGCAGCAGTTCCTCCTCTGTCTGCAGTTACTCCCTGGACCCAACTTAACCCTGGATAGGAGTGGAGTGGGCTCAGCCCCATGTCCCTACTTAAACCTGGCTATAGCCCTACTCCCTGCAGCATGGGAACCTGCTGCCTGCCCCAGGCACCTTGAACAGGATCTCCACAGAACTCCCTCTCTAGGGTGGGTCCCCACCTCTTATACCCAGGGGGTGTCAACCTTTCCCCTTCTCTGTCTCTGGTCAAAACATGCTGTAGCAGTCTTTCACCCCACCGGTCACATGACCTACTAGAACTTTCCTAGCTCTGAGTCATGCCTCATGTGCCTGGGATCTGCAACATTGTGTCCTATCTCTGAACCAGCTCATATGCAGGACCACGTGTAATGGATTTAACCCCTACTCTGCCAGAGTGCTGCCCCAGCCTGCATGCTAAAACTGGCCTGGTTTTAGCAGGGGGCTACACAGTATTCACCATTGTACATCTTCCTTGGTCCTTTGAGTATGTCACACTGGCGCTTCAGCCAGTACTCAATGTCAGTCATAGGGATAGATTCATGGTCAAAGATGACATTCACCATCACAGTCTCAGGCTTAGATATCGCTGTGGCCTCACAAACCTTCCACTCAGAGCGGCTCAGTGAGTAAAGACACCGATTGTTATTGAGTGTGAAGTAGCGGAACCTGGTTCAATTCCCGGTGTCGGCTCCTTGTGACCTTGGGCAACTCACTGTATCTCCCTGTGCCTCAGGCACCAAAAACATAGATTGTAAGCTCCACGGGGCAGGGACGTGTGCCTGCAAAATGTCTCTGTAAAGCGCTACGTAAAAAACTAGCAGCGCTATACAAGAGCATGCTATTATTCTAATTATTTTGCTGGAAGCCATTTTGATACGCGTAAGGGTTTCTGATCTTTCGTGGACACCGTAGATGCCATTCTGACTCCAGCGAGACACCGCAGAGGTGCGTGCAGACACGCGGATGTCCCCAGCGCCGACATTAGAGGTATCTGCGGCTGACGGAGGTCTTGCAGCACTGAAGGAGAGGCTATTGGGAACGTTATTCTGTCCAGCGAGGTTTGAGTGTGCTGTAACACACTTACTGCTTGACAAGGCTGGGAACGTGAGTTTGTCACCTACGTTTTTTTTCCCAGATCTTGATTATTAAAACGTTGTTATGCTACTATATGTTTCTCTGTTTTTCTTCACTTTGAGGATTTCTATCCCTTAGCGAGTGCAATATTGTTTGGAAAATACTTTTTTGGCACTATTTTTTGAGTACAGTATACTTAGAACCGTTCTTTAGAGCACAGGGGTGCGCAAACTTACTTTCATGCGCCCCCCTTTCTCCTCTCCCCTCCGGCTCGTACCCCCCCCCCTTCCTGCACGGTTGCGGGGTCGTGTGACGTCACGTTGCCTTGGAACAAGGTGAGTTGAGCAGTTACAGAGGCCTCACGCGATCCCCAGCATGTATTTTAAATGCCTTCGGGGAAGCGTGGGGCCTCTGTCTGGGGGGGGGGGGGGTGCGGGTGTTACAATCTAGCGCCCCCCACTTTGTGCCCCCCTGCTTTAGCACCTTATTTCACTATTCACCGATTTGTGCTTTGTTCACTTACTGTATTCACTTTTGCTGGTTCTGTATTTTCCGGCCAGTCTGAGCCCCCAGCAGCAGGAACGTGATCCAGGCTATCAGTGCTGATTGCAGGCACCAGGTACAGCTGATTTTCCTCTCAGTGAGATTTCCTCACTCTGCAATCTGATTCCCCTGCAGCCTCCGCGTGTCTCCCTGCAGCCTCCGCGTGTCTCCCTGCAGCCTCCGCGCGTCTCCCGGCAGCCTCCGCGCGTCTCCCGGCAGCCTCTGCGCGTCTCCCTGCAGCCTCTGCGCGTCTCCCTGCAGCTTCTGCGCGTCTCCCTGCAGCCTCCGCGCGTCTCCCTGCAGCCTCCGCGCGTCTCCCGGCAGCCTCCGCGTGTCTCCCGGCAGCCTCCACGTGTCTCCCGGCAGCCTCCGCGCGTCTCCCTGCAGCCTCTGCGCGTGTCTCCCAGCAGCCTCCGCGTGTCTCCCTGCAGCCTCCGCGCGTCTCCCGGCAGCCTCTGCGCGTGTCTCCCTGCAGCCTCTGCGCGGCTCCCAGCAGCCTCTGCGCGTCTCCCAGCAGCCTCTCTGCGTGTCTCCCTGCAGCCTCTGCGCGTCTCCCAGCAGCCTCTGTGCGCGTCTCCCTGCAGCCTCTCTGCGTGTCTCCCTGCAGCCTCTGCGCGTCTCCCTGCAGCCTCTGCGCGTCTCCCTGCAGCCTCTGCGCGTCTCCCTGCAGCCTCTCTGTGTGTCTCCCTGCAGCCTCTGCGCGTCTCCCTGCAGCCTCTGCGTGTCTCCCTGCAGCCTCTGCGCGTCTCCCTGCAGCCTCTCTGCGTGTCTCCCTGCAGCCTCTGCGCGTCTCCCTGCAGCCTCTGTGTGTCTCCCTGCAGCCTCTGCGTGTCAGCCTCTGCGTGTCTCCCTGCAGCCTCTGTGTGTCTCCCTGCAGCCTCTGTGTGTCTCCCTGCAGCCTCTGCGCGTCTCCCTGCAGCCTCTGTGTGTCTCCCTGCAGCCTCTGCGTGTCAGCCTCTGCGTGTCTCCCTGCAGCCTCTGTGTGTCTCCCTGCAGCCTCTGCGTGTCTCCCTGCAGCCTCTGTGTGTCTCCCTGCAGCCTCTGTGTGTCTCCCTGCAGCCTCTGTGTGTCTCCCTGCAGCCTCTGCGTGTCTCGGGGCAGCCTCTGCGTGGCAGCCTCCGCGCGTCTCCCTGCAGCCTCCGCGCGTCTCCCTGCAGCCTCCGCGCGTCTCCCTGCAGCCTCTGCGCGTGTCTCCCCGTAGCCTCTGTGTGTGTCTCCCTGCAGCCTCTCTGCGTGTCTCCCTGCAGCCTCTGCGTGTCTCCCTGCAGCCTCTGCGTGTCTCCCTGCAGCCTCTGCGTGTCTCCCTGCAGCCTCTGTGTGACTCCCTGCAGCCTCTGTGTGTCTCCCTGCACCCTCTGTGTGTGTCTCCCTGCAGCCTCTGCGTGTCTCCCTGCAGCCTCTGCGTGTCTCCCTGCAGCCTCTGCGTGTCTCCCTGCAGCCTCTGCGTGTCTCCCTGCAGCCTCTGTGTGTGTCTCCCTGCAGCCTCTGTGTGTCTCCCTGCAGCCTCTGTGTGTCTCCCTGCAGCCTCTGTGTGTCTCCCTGCAGCCTCTGTGTGTCTCCCTGCAGCCTCTGCGCGTCTCCCTGCAGCCTCTGCGTGTCTCCCGGCAGCCTCTGCGCGCGTCTCCCTGCAGCCTATCTGCGTGTCTCCCTGCAGCCTCTGCGCGTCTCCCTGCAGCCTCTGCGTGTGTCTTCCTGCAGCCTCTTTGTGTCTCCCTGCAGCCTCTGTGTGTCTCCATGCAGCCTCTGTGTGTCTCCCTGCAGCCTCTGTGTGTCTCCCTGCAGCCTCTGTGTGTCTCCCTGCAGCCTCTGCGTGTCTCGGGGCAGCCTCTGCGTGGCAGCCTCCGCGCGTCTCCCTGCAGCCTCCGCGTGTCTCCCTGCAGCCTCCGCGCGTCTCCCTGCAGCCTCTGCGCGTGTCTCCCTGTAGCCTCTGTGTGTGTCTCCCTGCAGCCTCTCTGCGTGTCTCCCTGCAGCCTCTGCGTGTCTCCCTGCAGCCTCTGCGTGTCTCCCTGCAGCCTCTGCGTGTCTCCCTGCAGCCTCTGTGTGACTCCCTGCAGCCTCTGTGTGTCTCCCTGCAGCCTCTGTGTGTGTCTCCCTGCAGCCTCTGCGTGTCTCCCTGCAGCCTCTGCGTGTCTCCCTGCAGCCTCTGCGTGTCTCCCTGCAGCCTCTGCGTGTCTCCCTGCAGCCTCTGCGTGTCTCCCTGCAGCCTCTGCGTGTCTCCCTGCAGCCTCTGCGTGTCTCCCTGCAGCCTCTGCGTGTCTCCCTGCAGCCTCTGTGTGTGTCTCCCTGCAGCCTCTGTGTGTCTCCCTGCAGCCTCTGTGTGTCTCCCTGCAGCCTCTGTGTGTCTCCCTGCAGCCTCTGTGTGTCTCCCTGCAGCCTCTGTGTGTCTCCCTGCAGCCTCTGCGCGTCTCCCTGCAGCCTCTGCGTGTCTCCCGGCAGCCTCTGCGCGCGTCTCCCTGCAGCCTCTGCGTGTCTCCCGGCAGCCTCTGCGCGCGTCTCCCTGCGGCCTCCGCGTGTGTCTCCCGGCAGCCTCTGTGTGTGTCTTCCTGCAGCCTCTGTGTGTGTCTTCCTGCAGCCTCTTTGTGTCTCCCTGCAGCCTCTGTGTGTCTCCCTGCAGCCTCTGTGTGTCTCCCTGCAGCCTCTGTGTCTCCCTGCAGCCTCTGTGCATGTCTCCCTGCAGCCTCTGTGTGTCTCCCTGCAGCCTCTGTGTGTCTCCCTGCAGCCTCTGTGTGTCTCCCTGCAGCCTCTGTGTGTCTCCCTGCAGCCTCTGTGTGTCTCCCTGCAGCCTCTGTGTGTGTCTCAGCAGCTGAGAGCTGTTCCAGGTTAGCAGTGCTGGTTTCAGGTACCTGTGTAATCTGTTTATCTGTCAGGGCGTTAACCCTTTCTGGCTCACAGTTTAGCTCCATTGCCTCTTCAGAGTTTATTGCAATGGTCTGAGTGAGAAGAAAGTTTCTCAGGGTCTCTTTCCATTGTTTCTGCCTCCGCTGCTGTCTGCAATGTACCGGTGTTTGCCTCCTGACTGACTCCTGCTGCAGTCCCCTCATGTAGGAGGCTATCAGCCTCAGTTTGTGCTGAGGACTCTCAGCCTCTCTTCCCTTGGCACATTCAGCCTCTGCACTGTGTTTGGGCACTTTGCTATAAGGCTTGTTTGTCTGCCCGCGCTCTCTTGCAGCCCGCCTGTGCTCTCTTACAGCCCGCCTGTGCTCTCTTACAGCCCGCCTGTGCTCTCTTACAGCCCGCCTGTGCTCTCTTGCAGCCCGCCTGTGCTCTCTTGCAGCCCGCCCGTGCTCTCTTGCAGCCCGCCTGTGCTCTCTTACAGCCCGCCTGTGCTCTCTTGCAGCCCGCCTGTGCTCTCTTACAGCCCGCCTGTGCTCTCTTGCCACCCGCCTGTGCTCTCTTGCAGCCCGCCTGTGCTCTCTTGCCACCCGCCTGTGCTCTCTTGCAGCCCGCCTGTGCTCTCTTGCCGCCCGCCCGCGCTCTCATGCCGCCCGCCCGCGCTCCCTTGCCGCCCGCCCGCGCTCCCTTGCCGCCCGCCCGCGCTCCCTTGCCGCCCGCCCGCGCTCCCTTGCCGCCCGCCCGCGCTCTCTTGTCGCCCGCCCGCGCTCCCTTGCCGCCCGCCCGCGCTCCCTTGCCGCCCGCCCGCGCTCCCTTGCCGCCCGCCCGCGCTCTCTTGTCGCCCGCCCGCGCTCTCTTGCCGCCCGCCTCCTCTTTTCCAGCTCAGCCTCTCTTTTCTTTTTGCCCTCAGTTATAACATTACTTTGCTGCTGGGATTCACCGCTCTGGGTTTGATTGTTACTTTCCCCGGACAGAACCAGCACCTCCCCTGTTCCTTGTGTCTCTTCCTCCATTCCTTCCTGCTCAGCAATCTCTTTCTCTCTGGTCTTTTCTCTCTGAATTCTCCTCAATTCTCTTTCCGTTTGCAAAAGATCCTCAGTGTCAGTAACATCCAGGCCTCAGCCCCTGGGGTTCCCAGGTTCCCTGCCCCAGCACCACCACACCCTGCTGGGTCTGAGGCCACGCTGAGCCCCTAGTGGGAGATCAAAGAGACACAGCCTCTCTCTGCAAGGGTGACCTCCTGACTGCAGAGTATCAGGGACAGGCTCACACAGTCCTGGGATTATATGTAACGCAGGGTGACCTCCTGACTGCAGAGTATCAGGGACAGGCTCAGACAGTCCTGGGATTATATGTAACGCAGGGTGACCTCCTGGCTGCCGAGTATCAGGGACAGGCTCACACAGTCCTGGGATTATATGGAACGCAGGGTGACCTCCTGACTGCAGAGTATCAGGGACAGGCTCACACAGTCCTGGGATTATATGTAACGCAGAGTGACCTCCTGGCTGCAGATTATCAGGGACAGGCTCACACAGTCCTGGGATTATATGGAACGCAGGGTGACCTCCTGGCTGCAGAGTATCAGGGACAGGCTCACACAGTCCTGGGATTATATGTAATGCAGAGTGACCTCCTGGCTGCAGAGTATCAGGGACAGGCTCACACAGTCCTGGGATTATATGTAATGCAGAGTGACCTCCTGGCTGCAGAGTATCAGGGACAGGCTCACACAGTCCTGGGATTATATGTAATGCAGAGTGACCTCCTGGCTGCAGAGAATCAGGGACAGGCTCACACAGTCCTGGGATTATATGTAATGCAGAGTGACCCCCTGGCTGCAGAGTATCAGGGACAGGCTCACACAGTCCTGGGATTATATGTAATGCAGAGTGACCTCCTGGCTGCAGAGTATCAGGGACAGGCTCACACAGTCCTGGGATTATATGTAATGCAGAGTGACCTCCTGGCTGCAGAGAATCAGGGACAGGCTCACACAGTCCTGGGATTATATGTAATGCAGAGTGACCCCCTGGCTGCAGAGTATCAGGGACAGGCTCAGACAGAGTTGAGTTTACACCCTAACAGATTTCGCATTAGTGAAAGCTTTTAGGATTAATTGCCAGGCTGCATACAGGGCCGCACCTGCAGCCTGTGATAACCTCGGGTTGCCTGTAAAAAATCAAAAGAGCCTTTGTATGTGACAGTGACAAAGATCAACACACGTCGTTATCAGCGGAGGGAATAACTGCTCAGCCCGGTGTGTAAAGCAATGTATTATTCATCTCAGGTGCACAATGACATCACGGACAAAACTATGAGGTCATCACATAGAACCTATGACCCTTTCAATCCAGACAGGTGTGGAGATCTCTCGGAGGGAGTTGAGGGAGAGGGGAGGGAGGAGAGGGAGAGGGGAGGGAGGGGAGTGCGAGGGAGGGGAATGACGGGGAGGGGAATGAGGGAGGAGGGGAATGGGGGGCATAGGGAATGGGGGAGGAAGGGGAATGGGGGGAGGGGAATGAGGGGAGGGGAATGGGGGAGGAAGGGGAATGGGGAATGGGGGGAGGGGAATGAGGGGAGGGGAATGGGGGGGGGGGAATGGGGGAGGAATGGAATGGGGGGCATAGGAAATGGGGGGAGGACGGGGAATGGGGGAGGGGAGTGCGAGGGGGGAGGGGAGTGCAAAAGAGGGAGGAGGGGAGTGCAAGAGAGGGAGGGAGGGGAATGGGGGAGCTGAGTGCGTTGGAGGGGGGAGCTGAGTGCGAGAGAAGGGGGGGTGGGAGTGCGAGGGAGGGGGGAGGAGAGTGCAAGGGAGGGGAGTGGAGTGCAAGGGAGGGGAGTGGAGTGCGAGGGAGGGGGGAGTGAGAGGGAGGGGGGAGGAGAGTGCAAGGGAGGGGGAGGGGAATGGGGGAGGGGAGTGCAAGGGAGGGGGAGGGGAGTGGGAGGAGAGTGCAATGGAGGGGGGGAGTGCGAGGGAAGAAGCGTCATATGACGCGAAACGCGAAGAGGTGACATCATCACGCAGCGGGGAGCAAACGTGACGACGGAAGCCCAGCCTGCTGCGGATACCCAGCGGTCTAGCAATGGTGGTGTTCTCCTTCATATGCAAGCAGTAATACAATTCTCTGCACCCTGTACCTACTTAGCTGTAGTTCTGTGGGTTGTGAATGGAGAACTCACCATTGTGCACAGACTGTGGGGGTTACAGATCCTCTGTGATCTTTTTTATTCATGTATTTTATGTGATATTGTTATTTTGAGTCAATTTATAAAGCGTTGGAATATTGGCTGATGGTTCTTTTCTCTTTGGCGCTTCCTTTGCGTGTATAAGTTCCGGTGTGACTCCGGTTTGACCCCGCTGATCACGGGAGAGTGGGAGCAGCAGAGGGATAAAGACATCTTTATACAAATACAGAGGGAATTCTGGGACTGCGCTTACTATTTCTGTTTGTGGAGAGAGGGAGGACGGGGGAGAGGGAAGAGAGGGAGGGGGGTAGCAGTCAGGAGGGGAATAGTGGGGGGCCCTATGCTGGGCAGATTGGGGTTTAAGAGGAGGGAAGAGGAGTAGTGTGGTAGGAGAGGCCTAAGTTGGGCAGGGACAGGATAGGATTAAAGTAGTGGGGGGGCGTAGGAGTGTAGTGGGGGAGTAGGGGCCTGTGCTGGGCGGTGGTAGGAGGAGGGAAGGCGTAGGATGAGTGGAGAGGGTAGGAGTAGGAGCAGTGGGGAGAAGAGTACTGGGAGGGGAGAGGTTGGGAGGAGGAAACTGGCCTGCTCGGGGGTGCGGGTGGGGGGGAGAAGTAGTAGGAGGGGAGAGGTTGGGAGGAGGAAACGGGCCTGCTCGGGGGGCGGGTGGGGGGGAGAAGTAGTAGGAGGGGAGAGGTTGGGAGGAGGAAACGGGCCTGCTCGGGGGGAGGAGTAGTAGGAGGGGCTGTTACGGGGGACCAGGACACTTTCACGGGATCTAGCACCGGACAGGACACCGAAGTCGAATAAAAGTATTTTTATTCTGGTGAGTGCCGGCAGATCCAGCACCAATCACAGCAGTGCTTTACTCCCACTCCCTGGGCCACACAAGGGGAATCAACTCAGTCTAGTGCCCGGCGCCACCGAAATACCTTTCCCCGTGCAGCTTCCAGTCTTGTACAGGCTGTAAGTCTGTAATGTCGCCGGCCGCAATTCCTGGAGCAGCAAGTTTCAGTTTCCCGCTGTAGCGGACCAGGCAGCCTCGATTTCGGGTCGCTCCGGCACAGCCCTGGAGAGCCTCGCTTAGTCGATCCGTACGACAGGGTCAGCAACCACCACGGTACTGAAATCGGCTGCACTTCTTATAGCTGTCCCGTCTCCATAGACAAACCCGGAGAACGGGGCAGCGACCAATCACCAGACGGATGCTAGGTGATGGAGCAATCACAAGACAAGGGCTCGTCTCTGTTGGCCAATCGGGACAGGGGGCGTGCCGGAGAGGCCGAGGTAAGGAGGGCTGGAATTACAAACCAGCCAATGGGAACAGCGACTACCTCCAGCTGTTCCCACGGACGGCTCGCTAACTCGTGACGAGATAGGCGCCTCTCTGTCTGGGCAGACAATGGTCCTGTTAATCAGACCAACGGCTCCCAGGCAGGATGACTGCCCATCCCCACCCAAGGAACCAACGTTTCGGCAGGGCAATACCACCTCTCCAAGGTGAGGGCCCTCAAGGTCAGGGCTGCCGAAACGTCGGTTTCTTAGGCACATTAAATTTCATTTTGCTGATTAAGACCGTGTGCCTGTCTCCTTTCTACCTATTGGACTACTTCGGGACATCAGGAGCTCCCTGGACCCAGCGCACCAGCAGCTAAGCACCTCCCTATGTACCAGTGTGACTGAGGGCGTGCACTACCTTCTTTCTCTGCCCATCCCCACCCTCCATTGTCCCGAATCTCCTCGTGGGACCCTCTGCACCCGGATCCCTGGGTGTGCAGGCTGAGTAAGTGTATTACCAGTGTAACATGCCCAGGGAGCCCGGAACACACAGTGATACACCAACACCCGGAGTGCAGCAATAATACACAGAACACTCATTATACAGATACATATAGGGAGAGGGGGTAGGAGCAGTGGGAGAGAGTATTCGGAGGGGGTAGCAGCAGTGGGGAGGAGAGTAGTGGGAGGGGGTAGGAGCAGTGGGGAGGAGAGTAGTGGGAGGGGGTAGGAGCAGTGGGGAGGAGAGTAGTGGGAGGGGGTAGGAGCATTGGGAAGGAGAGTAGTGGGAGGGGGTAGGAGCATTGGGAAGGAGAGTAGTGGGAGGGGGTAGGAGCAGTGGGGAGATTAGTTGGAGGGGGTAGGGGCAGTGGGGAGGTGAGAAGTGGAGGGGTTAGGAGCAGTGGGGAAGGGGTAGGAGCAGTGGGGAGGAGAGTAGTGGGAGGCGGTAGGAGAAGTGGGGAGGAGAGCAGTTGGGAGGGGAGCAGTGGCAGGGGATAGGAGCAGTGGGGAGGAGAGCAGTGGGAGGGGGTAGGAGCAGTGGGGAGGAGAGCAGTGGGAGGAGAGCAGTGGGGAGGGGAGGGGGTAGGAGCAGTGGGGAGCAGTGGGGAGCGGAGCAGTGGGAGGGGGTAGGAGCAGTGGGGAGGAGAGCAGTGGGGAGGAGAGCAGTGGGGAGGGGAGCAGTGAGGGGGTAGGAGCAGTGGGGAGTGGGGAGGGGAGCAGTGGCAGGGGGAAAGAGCAGTGGGGAGCGGGTAGGAGCAGTGGGGAGGGGAGCAGTGGGAGGGGGTAGGAGCAGTGGGGTGGGGGAGCAGTGGGGAGGGGAGCAGTGGGAGGGGATAGGAGCAGTGGGAGGGGATACGAGCAGTGGGGAGGAGAGAAGTGGGGTGGGAAGCAGTGGGGAGGAGAGCAGTTGGGAGGGGGTAGGAGCAGTGGGGAGGAGAGCAGTGGGAGGGGGTAGGAGCAGTGTGGAGGAGAGCAGTGGGAGGGGGTAGGAGCAGTGGGGATGAGAGCAGTGGGAGGGGGTAGGAGCAGTGGGGAGGAGAGCAGTGGGAGAGGGTAGGAGCAGTGGGAGGGGGTAGGAGCAGTGGGGAGGGGAGCAGTGGGGAGGAGAGCAGTGGGAGGGGGGAGGAGAGTAGTGGGGAGGAGAGCAGTGGGAGGGGGTAGGAGCAGTGGGGAGGGGAGCAGTGGGAAGGGGTAGGAGCAGTGGGGAGGAGAGCTGTGGGGAAGAGAGCAGTGGGAGGGGGAGCAGTGGGGAGTGGGGAGGGGAGCAGTAGGGAGGAGAGCAGTGGCAGGGGGTAGGAGCAGTGGCAGGGGGTAGGAGCAGTGGGGAGGGGGTAGGAGCAGTGGGGAGGGGAGCAGTGGGGAGGAGAGCAGTTGGGAGGGGAGCAGTGGGGAGGAGGGCAGTTGGGAGGGGAGCAGTGGGGAGGAGAACAGTTGGGAGGGGAGCAGTGGGAGGGGATAGGAGCAGTGGGGAGGAGAGAAATGGGGTGGGAAGCAGTTGGGAGGGGGTAGGAGCAGTGGGGAGGGGAGCAGTGGGAGGGGGTAGGAGCAGAGGGGAGCAGTGGGAGGGGGTAGGAGAGCAGTGGGAGGGGAGGGGAGCAGTGGGAGTGGGTAGGAGCAGTGGGAGGGGAGGGGAACAGTGGGAGGGGGTAGGAGCATTGGGAGGGGGTAGGAGCAGTGGGAAGAGAGGAGTGGGAGGGGGTAGGAACAGTGGGAGGAGAGCAGTGGGAGGGGGTAGGAACAGTGGGGAGAGAGGCGTGGGAGGGGGTAGGAGCAGTGGGGAGAGAGGCGTGGGAGGGAGTAGGAGCAGTGGGGAGAGAGGAGTGGGAGGGGGTAGAAGCAGTGGGGAGGGGGTGGGAGCAGTGGGGAGGAGAGCAGTGGGAGGGGAGCAGTGGGAGGGGAGCAGTGGGAGGGGGTAGGAGCAGTGGGGAGGGGGTGGGAGCAGTGGGGAGGAGAGCAGTGGGAGGGGAGCAGTGGGAGGGGGGAGGAGCAGTGGGAGGGGGTAGGAGCAGTGAGGAGGGGAGCAGTGGGAGTGGGTAGGAGCAGTGGGAGGGGAGGGGAACAGTGGGAGGGGGTAGGAGCAGTGGGAGGGGGTAGGAGCAGTGGGAAGAGAGGAGTGGGAGGGGGTAGGGACAGTGGGGAGGAGAGCAGTGGGAGGGGGTAGGAACAGTGGGGAGAGAGGAGTGGGAGGGGGTAGGAGCAGTGGGGAGAGAGGAGTGGGGGGGGGGTAGGAACAGTGGGGAGGAGAGCAGTGGGAGGGGGTAGGAACAGTGGGGAGAGAGGAGTGGGAGGGGGTAGGAGCAGTGGGGAGAGAGGAGTGGGGGGGTAGGAACAGTGGGGAGGAGAGCAGTGGGTAGGGGTAGGAGCAGTGGGGAGGAGAGCAGTGGGAGAGGGTAGGAGCAGTGGGGAGGAGAGCAGTGGGAGGGGGTAGGAACAGTGGGGAGGAGAGCAGTGGGAGGGGGTAAGAGCAGTGGGGAGGAGAGCAGTGGGAGGGGGTAAGAGCAGTGGGAGGGGGTAGGAACAGTGGGGAGGAGAGCAGTGGGAGGGGGTAGGAGCAGTGGGGAGAGAGGCGTGGGAGGGGGTAGGAGCAGTGGGGAGAGAGGAGTGGGAGGGGGTAGGAGCAGTGGGGAGAGAGGAGTGGGAGGGGGTAGGAACAGTGGGGAGGAGAGCAGTGGGAAGGGGTAGGAGCAGTGGGGAGGAGAGCAGTGGGAGGGGGTAGGAGCAGTGGGGAGGAGAGCAGTGGGAGGGGGTAGGAACAGTGGGGAGGAGAGCAGTGGGAGGGGGTAAGAGCAGTGGGGAGGAGAGCAGTGGGAGGGGGTAAGAGCAGTGGGAGGGGGTAGGAACAGTGGGGAGGAGAGCAGTGGGAGGGGGTAGGAGCAGTGGGGAGAGAGGCGTGGGAGGGGGTAGGAGCAGTGGGGAGAGAGGAGTGGGAGGGGGTAGGAGCAGTGGGGAGAGAGGAGTGGGAGGGGGTAGGAACAGTGGGGAGGAGAGCAGTGGGAGGGGCTAGGAACAGTGGGGAGGAGAGCAGTGGGAGGGGGTAGGAGCAGTGGGGAGAGAGGAGTGGGAGGGGGTAGGAGCAGTGGGGAGGAGAGCAGTGGGAGGGGGTAGGAGCAGTGGGGAGAGAGGAGTGGGAGGGGGTAGGAGCAGTGGGGAGAGAGGAGTGGGAGGGAGTGGGAGGGGGTAGGAACAGGGGGGAGGAGAGCAGTGGGAGGGGGGAGGAGAGCAGTGGGAGGGGGGAGGAGAGCAGTGGGAGGGGGTAGGAACAGTGGGGAGGAGAGCAGTGGGAGGGGGTAGGAGCAGTGAGGAGATTAGTTGGAGGGGGTAGGGGCAGTGGGGAGGTGAGAAGTGGAGGGGTTAGGAGCAGTGGGGAAGGGGTAGGAGCAGTGGGGAGGAGAGTAGTGGGAGGCGGTAGGAGAAGTGGGGAGGAGAGCAGTTGGGAGGGGAGCAGTGGCAGGGGATAGGAGCAGTGGGGAGGAGAGCAGTGGGAGGGGGTAGGAGCAGTGGGGAGGAGAGCAGTGGGAGGAGAGCAGTGGGGAGGGGAGGGGGTAGGAGCAGTGGGGAGCAGTGGGGAGGAGAGCAGTGGGGAGGGGAGCAGTGGGAGGGGGTAGGAGCAGTGGGGAGGAGAGCAGTGGGGAGGAGAGCAGTGGGGAGGGGAGCAGTGAGGGGGTAGGAGCAGTGGGGAGTGGGGAGGGGAGCAGTGGCAGGGGGAAAGAGCAGTGGGGAGCGGGTAGGAGCAGTGGGGAGGGGAGCAGTGGGAGGGGGTAGGAGCAGTGGGGAGGGGAGCAGTGGGGAGGGGAGCAGTGGGAGGGGATAGGAGCAGTGGGAGGGGATACGAGCAGTGGGGAGGAGAGAAGTGGGGTGGGAAGCAGTGGGGAGGAGAGCAGTTGGGAGGGGGTAGGAGCAGTGGGGAGGAGAGCAGTGGGAGGGGGTAGGAGCAGTGGGGAGGAGAGCAGTGGGAGGGGGTAGGAGCAGTGGGGATGAGAGCAGTGGGAGGGGGTAGGAGCAGTGGGGAGGAGAGCAGTGGAGAGGGTAGGAGCAGTGGGAGGGGGTAGGAGCAGTTGGGAGGGGAGCAGTGAGAGGGGGGAGGAGCAGTGGGAGGGGGGAGGAGCAGTGGGGAGGGGAGCAGTGGGAGGGGGTAGGAGCAGTGGGAGGGGGTAGGAGCAGTGGGGAGAGAGGAGTGGGAGGGGGTAGGAACAGTGGGGAGGAGAGCAGTGGGAGGGGGTAGGAACAGTGGGGAGAGAGGAGTGGGAGGGGGTAGGAGCAGTGGGGAGAGAGGAGTGGGAGGGGGTAGGAACAGTGGGGAGAGAGGAGTGGGAGGGGGTAGGAACAGTGGGGAGGAGAGCAGTGGGAGGGGAGGGGAGCAGTGGGAGTGGGTAGGAGCAGTGGGAGGGGAGGGGAACAGTGGGAAGAGAGGAGTGGGAGGGGGTAGGAACAGTGGGAGGAGAGCAGTGGGAGGGGGTAGGAACAGTGGGGAGAGAGGCGTGGGAGGGGGTAGGAGCAGTGGGGAGAGAGGCGTGGGAGGGAGTAGGAGCAGTGGGGAGAGAGGAGTGGGAGGGGGTAGAAGCAGTGGGGAGGGGGTGGGAGCAGTGGGGAGGAGAGCAGTGGGAGGGGAGCAGTGGGAGGGGAGCAGTGGGAGGGGGTAGGAGCAGTGGGGAGGGGGTGGGAGCAGTGGGGAGGAGAGCAGTGGGAGGGGAGCAGTGGGAGGGGAGCAGTGGGAGGGGGGTAGGAGCAGTGAGGAGGGGAGCAGTGGGAGTGGGTAGGAGCAGTGGGAGGGGAGGGGAACAGTGGGAGGGGGTAGGAGCAGTGGGAGGGGGTAGGAGCAGTGGGAAGAGAGGAGTGGGAGGGGGTAGGAACAGTGGGGAGGAGAGCAGTGGGAGGGGGTAGGAACAGTGGGGAGAGAGGAGTGGGAGGGGGTAGGAGCAGTGGGGAGAGAGGAGTGGGGGGGGGGTAGGAACAGTGGGGAGGAGAGCAGTGGGAGGGGGTAGGAACAGTGGGGAGAGAGGAGTGGGAGGGGGTAGGAGCAGTGGGGGAGAGAGGAGTGGGGGGGTAGGAACAGTGGGGAGGAGAGCAGTGGGAAGGGGTAGGAGCAGTGGGGAGGAGAGCAGTGGGAGGGGGTAGGAGCAGTGGGGAGGAGAGCAGTGGGAGGGGGTAGGAACAGTGGGGAGGAGAGCAGTGGGAGGGGGTAAGAGCAGTGGGGAGGAGAGCAGTGGGAGGGGGTAAGAGCAGTGGGAGGGGGTAGGAACAGTGGGGAGGAGAGCAGTGGGAGGGGGTAGGAGCAGTGGGGAGAGAGGCGTGGGAGGGGGTAGGAGCAGTGGGGAGAGAGGAGTGGGAGGGGGTAGGAGCAGTGGGGAGAGAGGAGTGGGAGGGGGTAGGAACAGTGGGGAGGAGAGCAGTGGGAAGGGGTAGGAGCAGTGGGAGGAGAGCAGTGGGAGGGGGTAGGAGCAGTGGGGAGGAGAGCAGTGGGAGGGGGTAGGAACAGTGGGGAGGAGAGCAGTGGGAGGGGGTAAGAGCAGTGGGGAGGAGAGCAGTGGGAGGGGGTAAGAGCAGTGGGAGGGGGTAGGAACAGTGGGGAGGAGAGCAGTGGGAGGGGGTAGGAGCAGTGGGGAGAGAGGCGTGGGAGGGGGTAGGAGCAGTGGGGAGAGAGGAGTGGGAGGGGGTAGGAGCAGTGGGGAGAGAGGAGTGGGAGGGGGTAGGAACAGTGGGGAGGAGAGCAGTGGGAGGGGCTAGGAACAGTGGGGAGGAGAGCAGTGGGAGGGGGTAGGAGCAGTGGGGAGAGAGGAGTGGGAGGGGGTAGGAGCAGTGGGGAGGAGAGCAGTGGGAGGGGGTAGGAGCAGTGGGGGAGAGAGGAGTGGGAGGGGGTAGGAGCAGTGGGGAGAGAGGAGTGGGAGGGAGTGGGAGGGGGTAGGAACAGGGGGGAGGAGAGCAGTGGGAGGGGGGAGGAGAGCAGTGGGAGGGGGGAGGAGAGCAGTGGGAGGGGGGTAGGAACAGTGGGGAGGAGAGCAGTGGGAGGGGGTAGGAACAGTGGGGAGGAGAGCAGTGGGAGGGGGGAGGAGAGCAGTGGGAGGGGGTAGGAACAGTGGGGAGGAGAGCAGTGGGAGGGGGTAGGAACAGTGGGGAGGAGAGCAGTGGGAGGGGGTAGGAGGAGGGAGCGGCCTGTGCTGGGCGGGGAGGGGGCCCCGGGCAGATCATTCAGACAGCGGAATAAGGAAGCGGCGCTAAACCGGGGGACACACAGAGTGACAGCCAGCACCGGGATACACCCGGGCACTCCCCGCCCTGGGTCTCCCCAGCTATCCGGATCAGCACCGGCCGCCCTGACAGGTGAGAGATCCGGTGCAGGAGCCGGACAAGGGGAAGATAAACTACTGAGGGAGAAGTTACTGAGAGGGGGGAGAAGTTACTCTGAGAGAGGGGAGAAGTTACTCTGAGAGAGGGGAAGAAGTTACTCTGAGACAGGGGAGAAGTTACTCTGAGAGAGGGGAAAAAGTTACTCTGAGAGAGGGGAAGATGTTACTCTGAGAGACGGGAAGAAGTGAAGGTAAAGTAGAAGAGAGACTGTAGGGGGTGGAAGAGAGAGTAGGGGGGGGGGAGAGAGAGTAGGGGGGGAGAGAGAGTAGGGGGGGGAGAGAGAGTAGGGGGGGGAGAGAGAGTAGGGGGGGGAAAGAGAGTAGGGGGGGGGAAAGAGAGTAGAGGGGGAAGTGAGTAGGGGGGGAGAGAGAGTAGGGGGGGGAGAGAGAGTAGGGGTGGGGGGGAGAGAGACGTGGGGGGGGGGAGAGAGACGTGGGGGGGGAGAGTGACGTGGGTGGGGGGGGAGAGAGACGTGGGGGGGAGAGAGGGGTGGGGGGGGGAGAGAGAGGGGTGGGGGGGGAGAGAGACGTGGGTGGGGGGGGAGAAAGACGTGGGTGGGGGGGAGAGAGACGTGGGTGGAGGGGAGAGAGAGAGGGGTGGGGGGGAGAGAGACGTGGGGGGGGAGAGAGAGACGTGGGAGAGAGAGAGACGTGGGGGGAGAGAGACGTGGGGGGAGAGAGAGAGACGTGGGGGGGGAGAGAGAGACGTGGGGGAGAGAGAGACGTGGGGGGGAAAGAGACGTGGGGGAGAGAGAGACGTGGGGGAGAGAGAGACGTGGGGGGGAGAGAGACGTGGGGGGGAAAGAGACGTGGGGGGGGAGAGAGACGTGGGGGGGGAGAGAGAGAGACGTGGGGGGGGGGAGAGAGAGACGTGGGGGGGAAGAGAGAGACGTGGGGGGGGGAGAGAGAGACGTGGGGAGAGAGAGACGTGGGGGGGAGAGAGAGACGTGGGGGGGAGAGAGAGACGTGGGGGGGAGAGAGAGACGTGGGGGGGAGAGAGAGACGTGGGGGAGAGAGAGACGTGGGGGGGGGAGAGAGAGACGTGGGGGGGGGAGAGAGAGACGTGGGGGGGGAGAGAGACTGTGGGGGGGGAGAGAGACTGGGTGGGGGAGAGAGACTGTGGGGGAGGGAGAGAGACTGTGGGGGGGGGGAGAGAGAGAGACTGTGGGGGGGGGGAGAGAGAGACTGTGGGGGGGGAGAGGGGGGGAGAGGGAGAGACTGTGGGGGGGAGAGAGAGACTGTGGGGGGGGGAGAGAGAGACTGGGGGGGAGAGGGACTGCGGGGGGGAGAGAGAGAGATTGTGGGGGGGGGGGGAGAGAGACTGTGGGGGGGGAGAGAGAGACTGGGGGGGGGGAGAGAGAGACTGTGGGAGGGGAGAGAGAGACTGTGGGGGGGGGGAGAGAGAGACTGTGGGGGGGGGGGGGAGAGAGAGACTGTGGAGGGGGGGAGAGAGAAACTGTGGGGGGGGGGAGAGAGAGACTGTGGGGGGGGGGGGAGAGAGACTGTGGGGGGAGAGAGAGACTGTGGGGGGGGGAGAGAGAGAGACTGTGGGGGGAGAGAGAGAGACTGTGGGGGGAGAGAGAGATTGTGGGGGGGGGAGAGAGACTGTGGGGGGGAGAGAGAGACTGTGGGGGGGGGGAGAGAGAGACTGGGGGGGGGGAGAGAGAGACTGTGGGGGGAGAGAGAGACTGTGGGGGGGGGAGAGAGAGACTGTGGGGGGAGAGAGAGAGACTGTGGGGGGGAGAGAGAGATTGTGGGGGGGGGAGAGAGAGAGACTTTGGGGGGGGAGAGAGAGACTGTGGGGGGGGGAGAGAGAGACTGGGGGGGAGAGAGAGACTGGGGGGGGAGGAGAGAGACTGGGGGGGAGAGAGAGACTGGGGGGGGAGAGAGAGACTGTGGGGGGAGAGAGAGACTGTGGGGGGGGGGAGAGAGAGAGACTGTGGGGGGAGAGAGAGAGACTGTGGGGGGGGAGAGAGAGATTGTGGGGGGGGGGAGAGAGAGAGACTTTGGGGGGGGAGAGAGAGACTGTGGGGGGGGAGAGAGAGACTGGGGGGGAGAGAGAGACTGGGGGGGGAGAGAGAGACTGTGGGGGGGGAGAGAGAGACTGGGGGGAGAGAGAGACTGGGGGGGGAGAGAGAGACTGGGGGGGAGAGAGAGACTGGGGGGGGGGAGAGAGAGACTGGGGGGGAGAGAGAGACTGGGGGGGAGAGAGAGAGACTGTGGGGGGGGAGAGAGAGACTGTGGGGGGGGAGAGAGAGAGACTGGTGGGGGGGGGGAGAGAGAGACTGTGGTGGGGGGGGAGAGAGAGAGACTGTGGTGGGGGGGGAGAGAGAGAGAGAGACTGTGGGGGGGGGGAGAGAGAGAGACTGTGGGGGGGAGAGAGAGAGAGACTGTGGGGGGGGGAGAGAGAGAGACTGTGGAGGGGGAGAGAGAGAGACTGTGGGGGGGAGAGAGAGAGACTGTGGGGGGGGAGAGAGAGAGAGACTGTGGGGGGGAGAGAGAGAGACTGTGGGGGGGGAGAGAGAGAGAGACTGTGGGGGGGGGGGAGAGAGAGAGAGACTGTGGGGGGGGGAGAGAGAGAGAGAGACTGTGGGGCGGGGGAGAGAGAGAGACTGTGGGGCGGGGGAGAGAGAGAGACTGTGGGGGGGGGGAGAGAGAGAGACTGTGGGGGGGGAGAGAGACTGTGGGGGGGGAGAGAGAGACTGTGGGGGGGGGAGAGAGAGACTGTGGGGGGGGGGAGAGAGAGACTGTGGGGGGGGGGAGAGAGAGACTGTGGGGGGGGGAGAGAGAGAGACTGTGGGGGGGGGGGAGAGAGAGACTGGGGGGGGGAGAGAGAGACTGTGGGGGGGGGGGAGAGAGAGACTGTGGGGGGGGGAGAGAGAGACTGTGGGGGGGGGAGAGAGACTGTGGGGGGGGGGAGAGAGAGAGACTGTAGGGGGAGAGAGAGAGACTGTAGGGGGAGAGAGAGAGACTGGGGGGGAGAGAGATTGTGGGGGGGGGGGGAGAGAGAGATTGTGGGGGGGGGAGAGAGAGACTGTGGGGGGGAGAGAGAGACTGGGGGGGGAGAGAGAGACTGGGGGGGAGAGAGAGACTGGGGGGGAGAGAGAGACTGGGGGGGGAGAGAGAGAGACTGTGAGGGGGGAGAGAGAGACTGTGGGGGGGAGAGAGAGACTGTGGGGGGGGGGAGAGAGACTGGGGGGGGGAGAGAGAGAGACTGTGGGGGGGGAGAGAGAGAGACTGTGGGGGGGGAGACAGAGAGAGACTGTGGGGGGGAGAGAGATTGTGGGGGGGGGGGGGGAGAGAGATTGTGGGGGGGGGGGAGAGAGAGATTGTGGGGGGGGGGGAGAGAGAGACTGTGGGGGGGAGAGAGAGACTGTGGGGGGGGGAGAGAGAGACTGTGGGGGGGAGAGAGAGACTGTGGGGGGGGGGAGAGAGAGACTGGGGGGGGAGAGAGACTGTGAGGGGGGAGAGAGAGACTGTGGGGGGGGGGGAGAGAGACTGGGGGGGGAGAGAGAGAGACTGTGGGGGGGGAGAGAGAGAGACTGTGGGGGGGGAGAGAGAGAGAGACTGTGGGGGGGGGGGAGAGAGAGACTGTGGGGGGGGGAGAGAGAGAGACTGTGGGGGGGAGAGAGAGAGACTGTGGGGGGGGGAGAGAGAGGGACTGTGGTTGGGGAGAGAGAGAGACTGTGGGGGGGGAGAGAGAGAGAGACTGTGGGGGGGGAGAGAGAGAGAGAGAGACTGTGGGGGGGGAGAGAGAGAGAGACTGTGTGGGGGGGAGAGAGAGAGAGACTGTGGGGGGGGAGAGAGAGACTGTGGGGGGGGGAGAGAGAGAGACTGTGGGGGTGGAGAGAGAGACTGGGGGGGGGAGAGATGTGGGGGGGGGGAGAGATGTGGGGGGGAGAGAGAGAGACTGTGGCGGGGGGGAGAGAGAGAGACTGGGGGGGGGAGAGACTTTTGGGGGGAAGGAGAGAGACTATGGGGGGGGGGGGAGAGAGACTGGGGGGGAGAGAGACTGTGGGGGGGGGAGAGAGACTGTGGGGGGGAGAAAGACTGTGGGGGGGGAGAGAGACTGTGGGGGGGGAGAGAGACTGTGGGGGGGGGAGAGAGACTGTGGGGGGGAGAGAGTGTGGGGGGGGGGGAGAGAGAGACTGTGGGGGGGGGGGAGACTGTGGGGGGGGGAGACTGTGGGGGGGGGGGAGAGACTGTGGGGGGGGGAGAGAGACTGTGGGGGGGGGAGAGAGACTGTGGGGGGGAGAGAGACTGTGGGGGGGAGAGAGACTGTGGGGGGGGAGAGAGACTGTGGGGGGGGAGAGAGACTGTGGGTGGGGGAGAGAGACGGCGGGGGGGGGAGAGAGAGAGACTGTGGGGGGGGGGAGAGAGAGAGACTGTGGGGGGGGGGGGGGGAGAGAGAGACTGTGGGGGGGGGGGAGAGAGAGACTGGGGGGGTGAGAGAGAGAGACTGTGGGGGGAGAGAGAGAGACTGTGGGGGGGGGAGAGAGACTGTGGGGGGGGAGAGAGAGACTGTGGGGGGGGAGAGAGAGACTGTGGGGGGGGGGAGAGAGACTGGGGGGGAGGAGAGAGAGACTGGGGGGGAGAGAGAGAGACTGGGGGGGAGAGAGAGACTGTGGGGGGGGAGAGAGAGAGACTGTGGGGGGAGAGAGAGACTGTGGGGGGAGAGAGATTGTGGGGGGGGGGAGAGAGATTGTGGGGGGGGGGGAGAGAGAGACTGTGGGGGGGAGAGAGAGACTGTGGGGGGGGCAGAGAGAGACTGGGGGGGGGGAGAGAGAGACTGGGGGGGGGGAGAGAGAGACTGGGGGGGGAGAGAGAGACTGGGGGGGGAGAGAGAGACTGGGGGGGAGAGAGAGAGACTGTGGGGGGGAGAGAGAGCCTGGGGGGGGAGAGAGAGACTGGGGGGGAGAGAGAGACGGTGGGGGGGGAGAGAGAGAGACTGGGGGGGGAGAGAGAGAGACTGTGGGGGGGGGGGGGGGAGAGAGAGAGACTGTGGGGGGGGGGGAGAGAGAGAGACTGTGGGGGGGGGAGAGAGAGACTGTGGGGGGGGGGAGAGAGAGAGACTGTGGGGGGGGAGAGAGAGAGGCTGGGGGGGTGAGAGAGAGAGACTGTGGGTGGGGAGAGAGAGAGACTGTGGGGGGGGAGAGAGAGAGACTGTGGGGGGGGAGAGAGAGAGACTGTGGG